>NC_056735.1:1424186781-1424294281 GCF_019279795.1 Protopterus annectens
ATATATATGAGAGATAGTACAAAGATCAAAATAACAAATCTGTTTATGCAGCAGGAGTAAAAAGAAAATAGCGAGCTTACATGATAAGACAAAACACAATATTTATACAAAAGCAATCATGTATTTACATGAGAAAATTATGCATCTTAATTAGGTAAAAAGCAGTTGGCATTGGCTATCATACATGGAGTTGTGGGAAATTAATTGGTTGAGAAAAAAACGTAATTAGTGATTTAAGGAGAATGAGAGGTGATTAGGTGGAGTATAGGTAGAGATAAAGGATGAAAGAGATGAACAGCATGAAGGTTTGTAAAGGATGTTGTGCAGCATTTGAAATTGAGATAGTAGGAGTTGTTTTATATATATATATATATATTTGTCTTACAAACACACACACACACACACACACACACACACACACACACACACACACACACACACACACATATATATATATGTTTGTGTGTGTAAAATGCATGTGTGGATATAAAATATGTGTGTGTGTTATATATCTATACAAATATATATATATATATGTGTGTGTGTGTGTGTGTGTGTGTGTGTGTGTGTGTGTGTGTGTGTGTGTGTGTGTGTGTGTGTGTGTATGTATGTGTATATTTATATATTTATATACATGGCTGTATGTCATTTCATCTAATCACAGTCACTGAAGAAATGTATTGAAACCACATTTCACTGAATCACATTTAATAGAAAATTTTATATACAGTTAAATATTCCCGAAAAATTTTTTTTTTGCAAGAGACAATCCCCATTGTACTCCCAAGTGGGGAACGAAGTCTCCCACACCCTTCTTACTTATATATGCTAACCCCACTGCTGTGCAACCCTTATAGGAAAAGCAAAAACATGACACACAGTGAATCAGTGCTGGTGCACAAACACTAACTTCTGGACACGGTGTACCGCATAAGGGTGGGTATTGGCAAGGTAAAAATAATATTTTAGACTAGTATACTTTATACAGCCCTTGATCCTAAAATCCTAAAGTACACCAGCCGTGATTAACTGGAGCCTTATATAGTTGCCTTAGAACTGTGATCCAACCAAATGCATTTTAGACAAAGTGTGTTTTCCATTATTTGTTTTTAATGATTTGTGATTAGATGAAATGAACTGCACCAATGTATCAGCCTCCATATTCCCCAATGTATGAGTCTCAGCAACAGGCAGATGGATGCATCTAAACAAGGTTCATGCAGATTAGTGCTCTACTTCACTTAAATACAGTACAAAAAATATGCATTTGGTGTGTGTATGTGAACATCTGCTGGGTGTGCTGAACACATTAAAGAGTCAAAAAAACAAATCTAAATTATTTAGTAGCAACTTTAAAATTATTATAAAGTCATTCATTATCATGTGCAGAAGCATGTCAGAATTACTGAGGGGGGACTACACTACAAAAACAGCAAGACAAAAAATGAGCAGTTAACTATGTTGTTTACTGCCCATACTGCAGTATGAGTTACTGAGATTAAACACTGCATGAAGTAGATTGTTTATTGCCCGTACCACAGTATGTGTTACTGAGATTAAACACCACATTAAGTACATTGTTTATTGCCTGTACCACAGTATGTGCTAATGAGATTAAACACCACATTAAGTACATTGTTTATTGCCTGTACCACAGTATGTGTTACTGAGATTAAACACCACATTAAGTACATTGTTTATTGCCTGTACCACAGTATGAATTATAGAGATCAAACAGCACATTAAATATATTTCTTACTGCATGTACCACAATATGGTTTACCAAGATTAATCACCACATTAAGTATATTTTTTACTGCCCATACCGCACTATGGGTTACTGAAATTAAACAGTAGATTAGATATATTGCTTACTGCCCATTCCACAGTATGGGTTATTGAGATTAAACAGCCCATTAAGTGTATTGTTTATTGCCAGCACCATAGAATGGGTTTCTGAGGTTAAACAGCACATTAAGTATATTGGTTACTGCCTGTACCGCAGTATGCTTAACTGAGAGTAAATAGCATAATAAGTATATTGGTTACTGCCCACACCACAGGATGGATTACCGAGATTAAACAGCCCATCAAGGATGTTGCTTACTGCCCACACCACAGGATGGGTTACTCAGATCAAACCCCACATCAAGGGAATTGTTTACTGCCCACATTACAGGATATGTTACTGAAATTAAACACCACATTAAGTATATTGTTTATTGCCCACACCACAGTTTGAGTTACTGAAATTAAACACCACTTTGTTTTCCTTCTGAGGTATACAGCCATCGAGTATCCTCAAAGTGTTAAGGGTGTTAGTTATTACTGATTAACTCCATATCCTGATGTAGTTTACTCGACTAAAACAAATGTTATTTAACGATACACTTTCTGAGAAAGTGCTTCTCTCCAGGCTAAAGTAGACAAACTTATATTGTAAGATGGCACAGTGATGCAGCTGTTAGCATTCCTCCCTCACAGAGTTTGGTTTTCCTGTTCACTTTCTAGCTGGAGGACCTTCAGTGTGGAGTCTGCATGATCTGTCTGTGTCCAGTATGGTTCATAGGTTCATACGAGGCTATCTGCCCTGGGGCATTTATAAGCCTAGCCCGATTGTGTTTGGCTTATGCCACCCCTTGATTTGAGTATACTGTGCCCTTTTTAAAGTTTATTTTACTGTGCCTCTGTCTAATAGTGACACAGAAGTAATCCCCGGGACAAACCTACTATCCCCCATCCACTCATCAAGATTCTTCTTGAAGAGAGTCAGTGAGGTGCTCTGCCTAACATGAATTGGAATTCTATTCCAGAGCAAAGTGAGCCTCTGGGTTATGAATCTGTCTCTCCAGCATGTTATATTTATTTCTGTGCTGAGGTTCAAGTCCCTCGAGCGCATGGCTCTAAGGGATTTAGATTTACTGAGGTGGAGCATGTCCATTAATTCTGGGTTGGACATAGCTTTATATGTCAGGCATAGATCACCTCGAAGTAGGCGGTATGCAACTGAGTAGAGCTGGAGTTTTTTTAACTGAGCAGCATATGGCATCTGTTTGAGTCCCTTGATCCTCCTGGTGAGGTACTTTTGGGGTCTTTCTAATTGCTGCAGGTGTCGGGTAAGGTACATCCCAGAGGGGGCATTGTATTCTATGATGGGCCTGATGAGGGATGAATAAAGGGGCAAGATTATCTCTCTTGATCTAGATGTGAATCCTTTCATGATAAGGTGGGCTATGTAGAAGGTCTTTCTAACCACTTTGGCAATGTGGTTGTCAAAGGAGAGATTGCTATCAACTTGGGTCCCCAGATCCCTAATTACTTTCTCTGTACTTAATGGGTTACCACCTATGTGGTAATTTGTGGGCACATTGTTTTTGCCAAAGGGTATGACTATACACTTTTTGGCATTTAACTTTAGACCATGGCTCTGGCACTAGTTATCCGTCTCTGCGAGACCTTTTTGAAGGATGTTTGTGTCAGCTGGAGAGTCGATTATGGCACCCAGTTTGCAGTCATCTGCGAACTTGGTGAGCCATAGTCCTCCCACGTTGGCCTGTACCTCAGAAAAGTAAATACCAAACAAGAGAGGTCCCAGGACAGAACCTTGTGGGACGCCACTTGTGACTGGTTTCGAGTCTGACATGGCTCCAGCAACTCTGACTCTGTGGGTTCTGTCTTTGAGCCAGTTTGCAACCCATCTTGTGACATAGAGGTTTATATTTAGGCTGGATAGCTTATCTATGATGCCTGAGTGGGGTATTGTGTCAAATGTCTTTGCAAGGTCCAGATAGGCTGTGTGGACTACCTTCCCTTCATCTATGGCCTTGGTGACTGTTTCGAAGAAGTCGACCAGGTTCAAAAGGCAGGATCTGCCCTTGACAAAGCCAAATTGGGTAGGATCTAGTGTCTGTAGGTCCCCAATGTCTTTGTTTATGAGTTCCATGATGATCCTCTCCATAGCCTTGCAGACTAGGCTAGTCAGGCTTATGGGGCGATAGTTTCCAGGGTTCATAGAGGCGCCATCTTTGTGGAGTGGGACCACTGTTGCTGTACGCCATTCTTTGGGCACATATCCTGTAGTGAGGCTGAAATTGTACAGCAGTTTTACTTGAGGGATTAGTTCTTCTTGGAGTTCATGTAGGACGCAACCTGGGATGCCATCTGGTCCCATGGAAGCAGTGTTTTTTGCTTTGGAGAGGGCGGCCTTCACCTGAGCATCAGAGATGTTTGGGAGGCTGCACTCTGCCGGGATAGATACTTGCTCTTTTGGGGGGGAGGGGGTGGAGATGTTTGCACTGAACCTGTCTGCCAGGATATTGGCGACGTCTGTGGGTTCAGTGTATTTTTTGTCGTTTAGAATCAACTCAGAACAAGTCTGGGAGTTGCATCCCAGGTTCCTAACATAACTGAAAAAAGCCTTATGATTGTCTTTAGTGTCCTGTGCAATTTTTCTCTCGAAGCTGGCCTTGGAGAATTTTAAGAGGGATTGTAATTTTTTGCTAGTACTCATCGGAGATGCCTTCCTTTTTAGGGATTTTGCTCTATCATGTAGTAGCTTCCTCCTTCTGTTGTACAGTTTATTTATGGCTGGGGTCCACCAGACTGGACGCCTGCCTTTGGATGATTGGGTCTTGATTTTGTTTGAGATAGCATGATCCATGCATTCCTGGAGATGTCCGTAGAATGCATTTATATAGGATTCTGCAGTTTGGGCCGTAGTTTCCACTGGCCCTGGGGCCTTGAAGGATTACACTTCGGTTTTGAGAAGTGTGAAGTTCGCTTTTGAGAAGTTTTTCACTGTGGTTTTCTGAGCTGGGGGTGGGGTAAGATATTTACCAACTACTTTTGTTTTCTTCCACATCCCAAATATGTAACATATTAAACTGGTGGCCATTATGTATGCTTTGTGCAAGTGGTCATGTGTGTCTAAACATCCTAAGATAAGTTGGCACATTGTCCACGACTGGTTTCTCTGTATCTTCTGTCTGTTTAATGCTTGTCAAGGTTGCTGCTCTTCAGAATCCTTAAGTGAATTAAGAATTTAATCAGACTATAAATGAAGAAATAATATATGCTACTCCACTGCAAAAAGAAATGTGAATGAAACTCGCGGTGGTGGTGCTGCGGTAGCATTGTCGCCCCACAGTAAGACACTGTCTGGTTCGATTCTCAGCTAGAGCATCTTCTGCGTGGAGACATGCGTGAATGGGCGTACCTTCATTGAAGGTTGTGCATCAGGGCTGGTAACTCGGCATGAAAAAATTAACTACCAATCATTAGCGGAACGGAGTTCCGCTGTGGCGACCCCTAACCGGGAAAAGCCGAAAGACTCAACAACTGCAAAAAGAAATGTGAATGAATAAATGAATTAGGCATCCACCAAAGCTGTTAGCATACAGATCTTTTATTAATAACACAAAGGATAAGTGCTTTCACACAAGGTTGTGCTTCATCAGATCCATCAACATAAAACTTCTAAAATCATTTATGTAATAAAACACATAAAACGAACAACTAATTAAAACCATTCATTAATTACTGATGTAATCTACTTTTTTTAATGGGTTTTAAAGGTACAGCAACATTAATACCCAGTGATTTATCTGCCTGCAGCCTAATGATCCACTTGGTCTCTGCAAGTTCTAATTGTTTGTTTGTGTTTGTTTGTGTCCTTCGGCTTTTCCCGGTTAGGGGTTGCCACAGCGGAACTCCGGTCCGCTAATGATTGGCAGTAGATTTGTACATGCTGGCTTGCCGGGCCTAACGCACAACCTTCAACGAAGGAACACCCATTCACGCATGTCACCACACAGAAGATGCTCTAACTGAGAATCGAACAGGCAACGTCTAACTGTGAGGCGACAACGCTACCGCAGCACCACCACCGCAGTAGATCTATTGTTAAAATCTCCGCCTCTTTTACTCATAGGTACTATCTGAAGTGCCATAAATTCAAAGCTATGTCCAGGATGCATAGAAATATGCTTGGCTAGTGTATTAAGCATATTATTGCATCTGATGTCACCTTGATGTTGTAAAATACACTCTTTAAACATCCTCACTGTCTTCCCTACATGGAAGGAAGTACAATGTCTGCATTTATCCAGATAAAACAAACCTTTAGATTTACAATCTGTATAAAACCTTGACCTAAAGAAGAAATCTAACTTAGGATGCTTGTAATCTCATTAGAAATAAAACTGCAGGCTTTACAGGCTGCAAGGAAAAGTACCTACATGAGCAGAAACAACAGTGGGTATAGTAATAGACTTATAACAGAACTGCCTCTTTAACAACAGGTTATTCTTAAATGTATAACAAGGCTTATCACCTACAATATTTTTAATCCTTTCATCAGAAAGTAAAACTGGCCAATACTTGTTCACAATATCACATATTTGATGGATATTATTACCATTAAGTCAGAGGTAACCTAAAAGTGTTACTATTCAATTGATTAGTCTTACCAGGTGCTACAGGTACACATGATTGATTAGAATATGGTTTACCTTTGTTATTACGCATCATATTAACTTCAACCAAGGTCTTATCCAAAGCTTCTTTCTTATACCCCCTATTAAGTAAATCTCCTTCCAGCTTAAGTACAGCGTCTCTATATTCACTGTCCTCCGTATGCACCCTAGACATTCTCAAATACTGGCCCTTAGCAATATTATTGAAGATATGTTTGGGATGCATGCTTCTATGATGTAGCACATTATTTCTATGTGGTTTCCTAAACAGAGTGCTACAAATGGCTCCATTAACTAATGTTATCCTTGTATTTAAGAATTCAATAGAAGTTTGTGAATAATTCAACACAAACCTAAAAGAATCACTGTTAGACTCAAGATATTGTACAAAATTCAAAAAATCACGTTCCGCACCCTGCCATAAAACAAAAATATCATCTACAAACCTCTTATAATACAAAGCTGTACCAAATACTCACGATTAGATAGGACCACATTGCGTTCCCAGTCCGCCAACACAAGGTTGGCGTAACTGTTAGCGCGTGGGGTCCCCATTGCTACACCTATTTTTTGCCTAAATGTAACATCATTGAACAAAAACACATTATTGTATAAAACAATATCCATCAATAGACCCAAACAATCAATGTGCTCAGTAGAATAATCTGTACTGGCATGCAAAAACCTCTTAAGAGATAATATCCCCATGTCACGGGGTATAATAGTAAAAAGAGTTTGAATGTCCATGGTCGCCAGTAAGGTATCATCTGAAAATGAGCCATGTGCTCTTGTACTGCAAAAACAGTGCAGCAACAGTGAATATATGGTTGCCCTTGCAAATATAGAAACATTAAATGCTTTGCATTCTGACATATTTACAAAAAGGTCTAGGTTTCTAACTTTGGGAAGGCAAGTTCTTTGTTTGCTTGTTCCAGTGCTCCTACACCCTATCTTTCTCTCCCAAACAACATGCACAATATGTTGACAGGTTCTGTTTCACTTTTGTTTCCCTACTTTACCTGTCCGTCTTCCTAGTGCATGACTATTTCATTGTTTTGTTACAGGTAAATAAGAGTCATTGGTGAGCGGCAACACTGTAATGAACTGTACTCAGATGTTTGTAAGGCTCAAAGACACACCGAGTGAGAGAAAGCCACAGAACTACTCAAGCCAATTTGTGCCCAGACTCACTCTTCCTACCTGTACATTTGATGGATTAACTACCAGACTGGTATGGACAGAAGAGCATTCTGTGCATTCCTTTTTATGCATTTAGTTGTAGAAATAATCACCATGAGGATTCTGTCCCTGGGATCAGGTTTGCATCATAAACATTGTTTTTCATGGGGAAGTGGGGGACCGTGGTGACTGTTAGCACCAGCTTCACTTTATGGCTCAAATTAGCTGTTACTGCTCCACTAATTATGTAAGCCAATTCAGTACTCAGTTCTGTAACTGCGGCTGATACTCTAAGTTAAACAACCCCATTATCCTTTGGGAGATGTCAGTGAGTGACAGTAGGTAAAGGGATATTTTAGATCAAGAGTGACAAACAAAGGGTCTAGTAAATTATGTGGGGTAACATAACTTATGCACAGCAATGATCACTGTATAGACAAAGCAGTTCTGAAGCATACAAGGATATAAAACACAGTGCCAAGATTCCAAAACATGTTGCACAATATATATATATCAAAGGTACATAGACAAAAAGCATGTCCCAAAGACTGAGAGACATGCTTGTATACATTGTGAAACAGTGGCATACAAATACAGGGTATGCGCCACACTACGTATGCTGAGTGAATCGATATCTGTATGCATGCACATAAGGCAGATCTTTTTCCAACAATATTGCAGTTTTCATACAAGATAGGAAGGAGTTGTACTGCAGATGAGGTTGAAACGCAGATGCTAAAGTCTGAGAAATAGTTCCAAACTGAATTAGGATGGCTTTAACCTACTTTACAGTTGTGAAATATATAGTAACTCTGAGTTATGCTAGTCTATTTCATTAACAATATTTTTTAAGTACAGTGCAGAAAATGTGGATTAAGGCAGAAGAGTGTTTTTTGTTAAACAGGTGTATATATCTTGTATATTATTGGGGCTGGAAATGATGTGCTAGCTGCTACTTGCAACGGTAGCAAATTCTAGAAGTTGCTCAAGTGCTTGCTTCTGGCTTCAATTTTCAATTAAGGTGGGCCTAATGTGGGGTGACATGATAATTTCCACTCTCCTTTTCACTGTAAGTAAATAGTTCAGATGAATATGTTTAGTGAGAATAAATGCTTAGTTGTTGAGCCCACAGTAATGTGAGAGCACAATGCTTTGTTGATCCCAGTCCAGTAATGTGAGATTCTTTTCATAATCAGTTGTTCTTCAGTGCAGCGACAGTAATACCCAGCAGCACTTTTAGCAAACTTTTATGTGTGATGTAATGTATAACACAGTTATGTCAACTGGAGAAGCTGCCTGTGTTTTAAACCCTTTAGGTACTTAAAAGTGACAAGCTTTCATTTTTGTTCCTAGGTAAGCGGTAGGCTAGCTGCCTGTGTGGGCCATTTAAGCCTAGCCAATTTCCCTTTCAAAGGTGAGACACAAACCTTGTACCCTGCTTCTGTGAGGTAAACACCTTAACCATTTTGCCAACAGCTAATCCCTTTTGCCAACCTCCTCCCGCTGTGTGCTGGTACAAATTCAAATTTAGTCTGCCATTTTACAGAGGAATGCATAATCTGGACAAACAGGTTTGGTACTTCCTTTTTGTTTTACAGTGACATGAATTGACTGGATTAGTTAAACAAAAGACTGCTTTTTTATTATTCTGCTTACTGTATACATTTTAAGTCACAGGATTGTAGGAGTTATAAGGCAACTGAGCAAAGTAACTATTTCTGCCTTGTCAGTACTCACCCTTAGGTCTTTCTTTCCTTTGCAAGGATGACCATGCCAAGCAGGGGTGAATTTATGACTACCTAACTGTCTGGCTCCTTCCTGAAGGCATGTAGTGTGTCACACTGCTTAATTTGGAGAAGACGTTTGTTCCACAGAAGGGATAGGTGCTACTTGACAAATCAATCCCTCCGCCTTGCATTGTTTTGTTGGAGAAGCTTTAGATCTCTGACCCTAGTATTAATAGGACTGCTTGATTTAGGAAGGTATAATAGTTCTTGCACTATTAGATCCCCTATGGCCTATAAGTAAGGCACAGGCTGTCACTAAGGAGTCTGTATAACACTTAATAAAGAGATATAGTTTCCAATCTATTTATTAGCTCAGGTCATTTAAGCTTTTAATCTTTTTAGTTAGAAACCTTTGGGGTCTTTCCAATTGCTTAATATGATTTGTAAGGTACATCGTGAAGGGACATTGTAGTCTGTGATAGGCCTAATTAGTGTGGAGTGCAAGGAGGCAGGGACTTCCTTTAATATAATGTAAATACCTTTCTCTATGAGCTGTACAAGATAGAAGGATTTCCTAACCACTGTTGCACCATGATGGTCAAATGTGAGAGAGAGCTATTTATCTAAGTACCTACTTTCTCACTTTGAAGTGGTGGGCTTTCTATGGCATAGGCTGGGATTTGGGGTTGCTTACCAAAGACAACAATGTTGCACTTTTTAGCCTTAGGTCTGCACCTATTTTCATACAACATTTACTGATGCATGTAAACTCCTGTCGGAGTACCTGTATGTCAGAGGTGAAGTGATGATAATTCCTTGCTTACAATCATTAGTGAATTTTGTTAACCACAGATCCCCATTTAATATGTGGAGATCTGAGAAGCAGATGCCAAATAGCAGATGTCCCAGCACAGATCCCTGAGGGACTCCATGGGTCACATGTTCTCAGATGGCACACCCCCTACCTTAACCATATGAATTCTGTCCCTAAGACAGTTTGGTATCCATCTAATTATGTATGGGTCAATTTAGAGTTCATTCAGTTTGTTTATTATGTTTGCATGAAGTATGGAATTAAATGCCTTTGAGAAGTTAAGGTATGCTGTATGGACAGCTAGGCCCATAGTCAATGGTTTGAGATACCCTTTCAAAGGAGTTAACTAAATTCATCAGACAGGATCTGTTCTTAACAAAGTCATACAGATAGGGATTTGAGTCTGTTTATATTTCTGATATCACCATTTATCAGGTCAGTTTTGATATATCCCATGGCCTTGCATATAAGTCTTGTTAGAGTAATAGCTCAATAATTTCCAGGGTCAGTGGTGGGACCACCCTTATGAAGTGTGGTTAAAGAGACTGTGGAGTGGGTCTACCAGCGCTTGTTTGGTGCTATTTATTAGGCAACCAGGTATGTTGTCAGACCACATAGAAGGTGTGTTTTACTTTGGAGAGAATCTTTAGTACATGTTCTTTGGTGGTTGGAGTCTGGGAAATGCAGGCCTTGGAAGAGTTATAAAAAATAAACGTGGAGCTAACATAAGTATGGAACCTGGTGTTCAGGCTTGACTTTTAAAAGAAAAAAACAACAGCCTTTTTGCAGTGCGTGTAAGTCTTTATTATAACCAGGAAATATAGCAAAAGCTTATCCTGATGCACTGACTTTTTTGCAACATTTCAGCATCTTCACATGCTTTAAAAAAAGAAAGCATGTGACGTGTCTTTCTGTAAAGTTTGTGTGTAACCAGGTAGGAATGTTGAATGCAAAGAAGACTGCAAGGTATCAAGCTGGTAATTTATATGATGCTCTTACAGAAATAGCAGATACTTCAGACGGTATTCAGGCAAGAATTAAAGCTGAATCACTAGCTAACGAAATGAAAGACTACAAGTTTATTATTTCATTTCGTCAGCAAAGAGCTACAAAGAATTACAGCAGATCTTAACATAGGCCTTTTTTATTTGAGAATCTCTTGCATTGGCTCAAGAATTATAGACAGTGGTTTTGAATAAGTCTTATTTGGTGCAAATGAAATGACTTGGAGGTAGTCCCAGAATTCCAAGCAAAATGATAGAAAAAAAAGAAAAAGACAACAGCTTTTACAAGTCTTCTGACAATCCCATTACTGATCCAAGGAAGGTTATAAAATACAGTGCTTCTACAAAGTATTACGCAAGGCTATACAGTCTCTAGAGCCAAGGATTCAACAGTTGAAAAAACACTTGGTTATCCGGCTTTTTGAGTAAATTCCAAAGGAGGATTTACAAAACCACACTGTAGATTTGTAAATTGCACTTATATAAAGCTTGTTCAGGGACATAAACTTGTGAAAGCTGTAAAGTTAGCAGACTTAGTTGAGGAAATGGATGTGCTGAAACTATTTCTTCCATATTCATATTTTGGACATCTTTTAAAAAAAAGATCATGAAATTCCTTACTGTGAGTGAGACAGTAACTGGATTTTCAAATATTTTTATTGCTCTGTGTGTATTTCTGACCATACCAGTTGCAGTGGCATCAGGTGGGGTCTATATCATGTTATTGAATCCCATATCAGCGAATACCTCTTTGTCGAACACCTATTAATTGAAGCTCCTAATCGACAAACAGAGTTTTCATATAAGTTTTTCATAGAGCAAATTATCAGTAGGCCACCCTAGCAACCGAAAACACAATCATAAAACTTAACACATACCCAGGTTGGGGGGGCTACACCCACTACACCCCACAACCATCACACCCCCTAACTAAATATACCAACGCCGAGACTGCAGTACAGTGGGGAATAGGGCAAATTCCAGATGGTGGCCAACCATTGTTTTGCCCTAGGAAAAATTTTGCTGAAAAGTCCGTTCACTGATTAGGTGCTTTGATGAATAGGTATTCAACAAAGAGGTATTTTCTTATGTGGGATTCGACAAAGTGATATAGACTCCATCAGGTGAAAGGAACTTTTCCAGACTAAAGTTGACAAAATCATACTTGACGTCAACTATTCTCCAAGATGGACTTAACAGTCTTGCAATATTATCTACAGAATGTTGTCAGGAAGTAAAAAAAATTGACAACATTTTGAAAAACATTTGCCGAAAAGAAAGCAAGACAATTTTCATTATAAGTAGAGACACTAAAACAAATTTGTTTATCTTCATACTTTGGAAGGACTTGGAATACGATGGAATTCCTTGTTTCAAAGGAGAGAGAGAGAGAGACACTGTACTTTCATTTTTTTATTGATACAAAGATATTTTTTGACAATACCAATCACAGAGGTATCCCGGAAAGGAGCTTTTCCAAATTAAAATTGGTGAAGTCTTATTTTGAAGTCAGTCATGGTGGAAGATTGGACTCAAACCCTGGTTTCATGTAAGGCTTTACAAGAAAAATGCGATGAAGCAAAACAGTTAAATTTCAACAGCATTTTGAAAGAATCTGTAGAACAGAAAGCAAGAAAAATATAAGTAAAATCATTGTAAAACAGTTGTTATATTTGAGAAAACCTCTGAAATCCTGGAAATAAAATTCTTGCTCTGAGTGAGAGACCTGCTAGATTTCCATGTTCCTATTACTCTATAGATATTTGTCATAATACCCATCAAAGTGGCAAACAAAAGAAGCTTTCCAAATTAAAACTGCTCAATTATTTTCTATGGTCCAACAATTCTCAGAATTAGACACAAACCCCAATTTTAACTTAACTTTTACAAGAAGTATGTGATAAAAAGAAATTTAAACCTTGAAGCATTTTGAAAGACTTTGTACAGCAGAAATGAAGAAGTTTTGTTTTGTAAGTAGCATTGTAAACAATTATTTATACTTTGGAAAACATTAGACAATTCTGGAAATTGAATTCCCTACTTTGAGTGAGAGCCATTCTTGATTTTCTGATTCTTCTTGCATATTCTGTATAGTACTAGCATAGTATTAGAAGAAAGTTTTTCAAACTAAATTCGCTCATTTGTTATCTAAAGTCAGTCATGCTGCCGGAAAGATCCATTAGCCTTACAATACTGTCTGTAGAATTTGATGAAACAAAAATTAAATTTCAACATGTTGAAACACTTAGCAGGACCACAAACCTGGAAACACTTCTTAATATTATCCATAAAATGTGATGAAACAAAAAACGTTTGCTGACAACATCTGTTGTGCAAAATCTTTTATTTCTTTTTTATAAAAGCATATACAGTGAGCATAACAATGATAACTGACAGGATGCTAACAACATCTGTAAAGATGATGTAGACTAGAAAGCAAGAAAGTAAAATTTCAACAACAGTTTCAAAGCCTTTGAAAAAACAGAAACTACAAAACTTTTCTAAGAATAAGTACTGTTGTATTTAACATGTTTTATGTGAAAATATGCTTTAATGAAACAGTGCCATGTAATAACATATCACTGATACTTTTTATCCATAGTACATGATGAAGCAGAAACCTAAAACACTGACATTTGGAAATCTTTACAGAATATAAACCAAGAAAGATTCCTTATCCACAGATTGTAATGAGGCAAAATCCTGAAAAATAAGCAACATTTAAAAAATAAAGATTAAACAGAAAAACTTCTGCTTATAAGTACAATTTTTAACATGTTTTATATTAAAATAGCCTACAAGGAGGGGTGTTTTTCTCTTAATAATATAGTAGCATACTGTAGATCAGAGTGGAATGTGTATGTGCTATGTCTTTAAGAAGCATGGGAGGCTGTGCGTGCACATATAAATTCCAGACACGTGCAATCCCTAGTGCTATTTTGTAGAAGCAGCCAGAGAGTGAGCATGTATGATTACAGTAGTTAACTGGAACAACAAACTCTTCAAAAAGAAAAAAATGACACAGGCTCCGATCTGGCTAGAATTACTCCAAAGACCGTTTAATGTGAAGCGCTTTTCGTCTTCCACTTTTGGAAGACTTCATCAGA
This sequence comes from Protopterus annectens, assembly GCF_019279795.1. Classification (NCBI taxonomy): domain Eukaryota; kingdom Metazoa; phylum Chordata; order Ceratodontiformes; family Protopteridae; genus Protopterus; species Protopterus annectens. Next base: position 1,424,201,086 of record NC_056735.1, read on the forward strand.
CAACAGAAAGAAACTTCATACACAGTTTTAAAATGAAAAAGGCGCCAAAGCAAACCACAGTAATTGAATTAAGCCACCATTCAATTAACTAATTAAGTACTGAGTTAAATAATTAAAAGTGTTCTGCATTAAAAACCTTTTTCTTGTGTTAAAAAAGCTCATGTCAGCAAAATAAAATCATTCATTTAAAACTTCTATTTAAAACTTTCATTTTAGAAAAAACTAAATGCAAAACTGTACTCTGAACATGAATTACAGGAATACTAAATGAAAAGCATAAATATAGAAAAATGTAACTTTAAATATATGCTTAAAATATCAACCAAGGTGAAATATAAGCAAGAGAAATAACAATAATAAGTATAAAATGGTTACAAATATAACAACCGACTGCTATCACAACACTAAAAGGTGACAGTGTCTGAAGCAAAAACATCAATAACTATGGACAGGGTGTCAGTGCCTAAAAGTACAAATACATACAAGAAACTATGTTCCAAAACCTTGGAGGATCTGTGTTCTAAAATGTTAAACATTTTAAACAAGATTTTTAATATTGAACTATAAAAATGTGTAAAGGAACTCAAGTCAAAAACATGAATATACTACAACAGTTACTACCTTTTGCTAACATGGGGTGTAATACTAATGTGTATCACCTCAATAGACTTCTCAACTTCAAAATACAAGCCAAAGATGTGACCTCATTTAAACCAGGGGAAGTGAAGGAATTTAGCCTAAGCTGCCAAACAAGTTTACGTTTCTCTAACAGTAACTGGTGGAGTCCACCTTTTTCATCAACCACTACCTGCTCTATCACTTTAAACAAAAAAGCATGGGTAGGATTCACGTTACAGTGTCTCACTAGGGCATTGGTACTACTCTTCTTCCTTATATGGTACGTGTGTTCATAAATCCTTTCTTTTAATTTCCTATCAGTCTTACTGAAATAAAAAGATGGACATGACTGACAGGAAGCCAGGTAAGCCACTGATTTAGAATTACAACTGTACCGGCCTCTGGCTTTGAACATGTGTTGATTCACTGTAAAACTAGACCCTGTAGAAATAAATTTACAATAATTACATGTGTCACGTTTATAAGTGCCCTCTGTTCTAGTGAGTTTCATGATCGTGCTTTCCATGATACTTTTTAAATTTCTACCTTTACTAAAAATAATAACTGGTTTGTCACCTAGTTTCTCTACTAAATCCTTCTCAAAGGTCAATAAATGCCAATTTCTTCTAAGGATGTTACTAATAAACTTCGCTTCCAAAGTAAAAGGGGTAATAAAACTCTTCTTGTAACAAAACAAATCTGTAACTGTTGGGCCCACGACTACTGGTGGTGAACTTGTACTGAGCACCACCACGCTCAATTCTTCTTCAACATCCAAAACTAGATCTTTTTCTTTTACGGTAAGGATGGTACCAAAAATGCCTGACAGTCTCTTACTACAAACCTCTCTTACCACCTCATCAACTAATGACTCTGGGTAACCACGACTCATAAACATATGCTTTAACAAGATGCATTCATCGTCAAAGGACGTGTCGTCAGATGTCATTCGAGCTGCTCTTACCAACTGTCCCTTTAGGACAGATTTCTTCTGATGGAATGGATGACAACTGGAAAAATGCAACAATGTGTTTGAATGCGTAGGCTTCCTGAAACTTTTAGCTAAATAGCCTTTACGTACAATGTCCCTTACCAATTGCACATCTAAGTAACTAATAGAGTCCTCTTTGTATGTGTGTGTGAATCTTAAGAAAGAAGTACTGTTGTTTAATGCCTCCACAAAGCTATATGCGTCATCTGCACTCCCTTGGAAAATGATGAAAATATCGTCCAAAAACCTATTGTAGAGCTTTACTTTCTTATGGATGTCTTTACTGAATATGTGTTTGTGTTCCCACTATGCTAGCACTAAATTAGCATAACTTGCCCCACATGGGGAACCCATCGCTACCCCTACCACTTGCTTGTGGACTCTACCAGTTACTGTTAGAGAAACGTAAACTTGTTTGGCAGCTTAGGCTAAATTCCTTCACTTCCCCTGGTTTAAATGAGGTCACATCTTTGGCTTGTATTTTGAAGTTGAGAAGTCTATTGAGGTGATACACATTAGTATTACACCCCATGTTAGCAAAAGGTAGTAACTGTTGTAGTATATTCATGTTTTTGACTTGAGTTCCTTTACACATTTTCATAGTTCAGTATTAAAAATCTTGTTTAAAATGTTTAACATTTTAGAACACAGATCCTCCAAGGTTTTAGAACATAGTTTATTGTATGTATTTGTACTTTTAGGCACCGACACCCTCTCCATAGTTATTAATTTTTGCTTCAGACACTGTCACCTTTTAGTGTTGTGATAGCAGTCGGTTGTTATATTTGTAACCATTTTATACTTATTATTGTTATTTCCCTTGCTTATATTTCACCTTGGTTGATATTTTAAGCATATATTTAAAGTTATGTTTTTCTATATTTATGCTTTTCATTTAGTATTCCTGTACTTCATGTTCAGAGTACAGTTTTGCATTTAGTTTTTTCTAAAATGAAATTTTTAAATAGAAGTTTTAAATGAATGATTTTATTTTGCTGACATGAGCTTTTTTAACACAAGAAAAAGTTTTTTGATGCAGAACACTTTTAATTATTTAACTCAGTACTTAATTAGTTAATTGAATGATGGCTTAATTAAATTACCGTGGTTTGCTTTGGCACCTTTTTCATTTTAAAACTGTGTATTAAGTTTCTTTCTTTTGTCTGATGAAGTCTTCCAAAGGTGGAACACAAAAAGCGCTTCACATTAAACATTCTTTGAAGTAATTCTAGCCAGATCGGAGCCTGTGTCATTTTTTCTTTTTGATTACAGTAGTTAGTTTGTATATAAGTTACTTAAGTCATATTCAATAAGCCTCTATAGTGATGTCTTTGTATAGAATAAAGCTGCTGAAACAGATCCCACAAAGACTTGTTTATTCATGTACCAACACGAAAGCGACATGGAGTCAGAACTGGGATGGAAAAGAGAACAACATTTGGAGCCATGAGATGTAAAGACGACAGCAAAGGTAAAATTGAGAAAAAACAGTACAAACACAACCAGAAAGAATCAAAGGTAATGAAAAATAATATGATTTACTTGATGCGAAAAGAGGCAAAGAAGAGCATTACAAGGCCACAAACCACATTATCAAGCAAGCAGAAAGTACAAAAAAGTGTATTAACTAAAGAAAATGTTTAAGATAAAAGTATTTGATAAGATGATTGACTTTAAAGTACAACATGAGCATGTTTAAGGCAGAACAAGTGTGTTTAAGACAGAATTGGGCATGTTTAGAGAAAAACGAGCACAAGAAAAGTACGTTGGGCATAAAAAGGGTTTAAACAAGCAAAAATATTATAATAAGAAAAGAGAAAAGGGCACAGTAAACAAAAATAAAGCAAGGTGACTGATTGTGTTTGGGCAGAGTGCTGTGTTTGGGCATAACTATGACTTTTTAATGTATCAGGGGTATAATGTAAGTTATTCAAATGATCTCAGAGTGTGTAAAAGTGCTTAGTGTGTGCTTAATATTGTGTATGTATTTCAAAAAGTTCACTGTGTGCAAAGTGCAACTATTTCATGTAATCCAGTCAAAGCATAGTTATTTGAAGAAAAGTTCTTGTGCTGAGTGTGTCTATTTGCAAGGTGATGCCATTACAGAGTGCTTCTTGTACTGTAAAGAGTTGCCTAGCAAGGTACCACCATTTTGGGGACATTTCAGTGCACTGCATGTAATCATTTGCAAAGTGCAAATACTTCAAAAGATATTGAATTTGAGCAACAGAAGTTAGATTTATTCACACTGTACAGTTGCTTAATATGTTTCTTGCATTGATAAATGTGTTTCTTATGAAAGATTGCAAGAGTATTACAGTGCTCGTGAATTGCTTAGTTGCATCGTAAAGTTCTCAAATTTTTCTTAAAGTGACAACTTTGACAAATGATGGTGTATGACTGTAACATTCCTGCCTTTATCGATAAAGTTCCAAGTGATTACTTTAGCACTTCTGCCTTTACCAGTTTCAAAAGTAAATCACTTTAGCATTTCTGCCTTTGCCAATCAAAGATTTCATAAAGCATTGAAAAGTCTGAGAAATTATTCCGCAAGGCACAGTAAAGTATTGGGAAATCTAAAAAGCTATTAAGCAAAGCACAGTAAAGCATCGAAAAATCTAAAAAGCCATTTTACAAAGTGCAATAAAGCATCGAGAAGCTTGAGAAGTTTATTTTGCAAAGTCCAGTTATTTGAAAGTACTACAAGGTTGTTCATTCACACAATTCTGATTAGTGTAAAGAGAGAAAAGTATAAGTACAGAGCACAAAAGTATTGAACAAATTGTTTATGCCAATTACTTATGCACGTGTTTGTGTGTATGTGTGTGTGTGTGTGTGTGTGTGTGTGTGTGTGTGTGTGTGTGTGTGTGTGTGAATTTGTGCGTATTTTCAAGACCCTTCACTGGTATGTGTTAATATGGCAGACGGATTTCAAAAACCTCAACCACTTGTACTTGATCAGAATATTGCAGAGAACTGGAGAATATTTGAACAAGAGTGCGATATTTTCATACAAGCAGCTTATACAGATAAAGAGGCACACACCAAGGTATTAATTTTACTAAATCTAGCAGGATCTGAGGCCATAGAAAGAGAATGTTTATTTGTATATGCTCCAGCAGTGTATGAAGTTGAAGGTGCAGACCGCCATATTGTTGTGTAAGCTGAATCAAGGGAAGGCCCGAGTGTTTGAAGCGTAGGTTCAGAGAAATGTGCAACCCTCAGACGAACATTACATTAGAGAGGCATTTGTTTTACAGAAGAAATCAGAAACCAGGGGAAACATTTGCAGCTTATATAACTGACTTGAGAAACAGAGCTAAAATGTGGCAGTTTGGTGATTTGAAAGATGAGCTTCCAAAGACGGTATGAAGCTTTCCAAAAAGTTCCAGAAAAAGTGCAAGCTCCATTGCCAGCTCAGTGCAACACCAACATGAGTCAACAAAACCCAAGTCTAGCTTTATTGTTAACTGTTGCAATTGTGGTGCAAATCATGAGTCTAAAAGAGAGAAGTGTTTAGTATATGGTCAGCAATGCCACAAGTGTAAAAAATGGAACCAGTTCCAAAAGGTTTACAAATCATGTAAGCCTCTCAGTTGTAAAGAAAGTCCGCAAGAAAAAGCAAGTTGATCAAGTAGAGCTGAAACAGTCAGCTTTCTGTATGGATGTTGTATCACTACTTGGGGAAAGAGTTGATGCAGTAAACTTATTAACAAGGAGTGAAGTGTTTTTTATGGTTCAGATCAATGGAAAATCCACAGAGCTCAAAGTAGACAGTGGGTCAAAGTGTAATGTTATATCAGCGGACACATTTGCAAAAGTGAGAACTAACGAACAACTCAGTGTAACCAGCAATGTGAGAGTTGTTGCGGATGGAGGTGAAGAAATTCAAACCGAAGGTTCAGCAATACCTTCATGTTATTTGACTGAGAGCTGTTACAACTTATTATTCTACGTAGTCCAACAACCAGTGCCATCTTTACTGGGTCTCAAAGAAAGTTTGAGGATGAATCTGCTTTCTTTTGCTAAAAAAGTTCATCATGTGAGTGCAGTTCCAAGTTCAAGTGTTTCCAAAGCCATTTTCACAGAGTATGCTGATGTTTTCAATGACAAATTGGGCAAACTTCCAGTTGTATATTCTACAAAATTAGATCCCGAGATCACTCCAGTAGTCAGACTAGCAAGAAGAGTGCTGATAGCTATGCAGAATAAAGTTAAAGCTCAGCTGGCTAAGATGGTGCAGTAAGGTGTGATTTGTCCAGTCACAGAACCAACTGAATGGATGTCATCCATGGTAGTCGCTCATAGGAAAAGCTCAGATGAAATCAGAATATGCATTGATCATAGAGATTTGAACACAGCATTAAAAGGCCATATCATCCAATGTGCACAATGGAGGAAGTTGCAGCTCTAATACCGAGTGCCATGCAACGAGTTCGTTTTGGCAAGTAATACTTGATTGCACGTCCTCATTTCTAACTACTTTTGGTACTCCATTTGGCAGATGCAGATTCCTGAGGATGCCATTTGGAATAAATTCTGCAAGTGAAGTCTTTCAGCATGCAATGGAACAATTTTTTCAGGTTATCCTTGTGCCATAATAGTAGACGATCTATTAGTTGGAGGCAATGGCAAAGCTGAGCATGACAGAAACCTCAAAAAAGTTCTAGACAGAGCACATGAAGTAAACTTGAAGCTCAGTCCTCTGAAGTTCAAATTCAGACTTCCAGAAGTTATGTAAGTAGGTCATTTGTTTACAGGTACAGGCTTAAGACCTGACCCAACCAAACAAACAGCTATTTTGGAGATGTCAGCACCAGATAATGTGCAAGGGTTACAGCGTTTTCTGGGCATGGTCAACTATTTAGGCAAGTTTATACCAGACTTCAGTGAGTTGATAGCACCTTTGAGAGAGCTAACATTCAGAAATGTTGTATGGTCATGGTTGGATCATTAGAGGGTGTTTAATGGCCTTAAGCAGAAAATTGCCACCCCACCTATGTTAAGATACTATGATGTGAATAAACCAGTTCTTTCCTGTGATGCTTCAAATTTTGGTTTTGGTGCAGTTATTCTTCAAGAGGGCAGATCAGTAGCCTATGCATCTAGGACACTTACTCAAAGTAAGATGCATTATGCTCAAATTGAGAAAGAGCTTTTGGCAACAGTTTTCACATGTTCCAAGTTTCATGATTATATTTATGGTCGAGCTATCCAGAGTGAAACTGATAATCAACCTCTTGTTACCATTCTAAAGAAGCCTATGAATTCTGCTCCAGCAAGATTACAAAGAATGATACTCATATTGCAAAAGTACAATTTCAAAATGGTCTACACTCAAGGTAAATTGCTCTATTTGGCTGATTCCTTATCCAGATCACCTAGAAGTACAACAGAACAACTTGATGCTGAAACTTTTGACTTTGATGTAATGTCAGCGCATAATTATTCAACAACTAGACTTCATGAGTTGAGAGATCAGACTACGACTGATCCAATTTCACAAAAGCTTAATCACTATATCAGTGTCAGATAGCAGTCAATGCAATCTAGTGTATCACCTGAGGTGCAATTGTATTTTCCTTATAGAGATAAATTGTTGATGGAAGATGGCATTATTTTCAAAGGTCCTAAAATTGTTGTTCCTGCTTCCTTACAGAAAGAATATCTTCAGATTTTGCATTGTGATCACCCAGGATCCACATCCACTAAGAGAAGATCAAGAGAATTAGTATATTGGCCTTCATTATTGAAATACATTGATAGAGTTCTTTCTCCTTGTTCAGTATGTAATAGTATCAGAGTGCATTTGCAAAGAGAACTGCTTTATCTAAATCCAATACCTGAACTATCTTGGTCTATTGTAGCAACTGATGTCCTTGAGTGGAACAATCAACACTACTCGGTTTTGGTAGACTCTTATTTGAACTGGTTTGAGATTGATCTGCTACCAAACTTAACCACAACAGCAGTTATTACTAAGTTGAAACGTCATTGCGGTTCATGGTAGTCCACACAAACTTTACTCTGACAATGGTACTCAATTTACTAGCCAGTTCTTTCAGAAATTTACAAGAGAATGGGACTTTGTACATGTTACTAGCAGTCCAGAATATCCTCAGTCCAATGGTCTAGCTGAACAAGCAGTACAGAGTGCAAAGCTATTACGTGAAAAGTCAAAGCGTGACAATACCGATGTATTCTTAAATTTACTTACTCTCAAAAACAAACTTGTGATGATATTCTAGGCTCATCTGCTCAAAGACTACTTTCCAGACAAACTAGAACTAAGCTACCCATTTCATCAAGTTTCTTGGAGCCTAACTCTAAGAACAATAAAACCATCAAGGCTCAATTGCTGAAGACGTGTAATATCCAGAAATCTAGTTATGACAGATCAAGCAGATTACTTCATTTATTGAGGGAAGGAGAGATGGTAAGAATTCGGGCAACAAAAGGTTTTGATCAAATAGGACAGATAGGACAGATTACAGGCATCTGTGCCGAGCCAAGATCCTATTTGGTAAGCTCTGAGGGTGTGGAGTATAGGAATCACAGACATCTTCCTGTACCAGAATCATCATCATTGCAATCACAACATTGTATCTGTGATGCAAACTCTAAATCAAAGAATGAGTCAGACATTGTTTCCAGACCAGAATATGTTTAAAAGTCTGATTCTGTTCCAGAAAATAATTTGGACATTCCACAGGTCAACCATTTTGCAGAAATTGTCCCAGTTGCTAAATCTGATTCCCAATTTTATGTCACATGATATGGACGAGTTTCTAAGCCTAGTATAAAATACACAGCAACATGGACTTGATTTTATATATATATATATATATATATATATATATATGTGTGTGTGTGTGTGTGTGTGTGTGTGTGTGTGTGTGTGTGTGTGCGTGTATACTTAGTATTGTATAAAGCATGTCTTTAGATTATCTGTGATTTATGCATGCTAAATAATCTCATGACAAATTGCATGATCTATTTCTCAAAGAGGGAGGATGTAGATCAGAGTGTAACGTGTCTGCTATGTCTTTAAGAAGCATGCAAGGCTGTGCGTGCACGTATAAATTTTAGACACGTGCAATCCCTAGTGCCATTTTGTAGAAGCAGCCAGACAGCGAGAATGTATGATTGCAGTAGTTAGTTTGTATATAAGTTACTTAGGTCATAGTCAATAAGCCTCTATAGTGATGTGCTTGTATAGAATAAACCTGCTTAAACAGAACTAGTGATGTGCTTGTATAGAATAAACCTGCTTAAACAGAACCCACAAAGACTCGTTTATACATATGCCAACATGGAAGTGACACATACCTTGACCAATAACCATATGATGTATTCCTGCAACTGTCTATCCACGGAACGTTAGGAGACAGAAACTTAAAAACTGACATATGCAAAGGTTTGAAGACTGCAAGGGAAGAAAGACTCCATATACGTAAGTAACTTTTTTGTTCTAACATGTTTTGTCAAAATATAAGCTAAACAGGCACATTATTTTTCCCTCAATAGTTTAACAACATACAATTTTTAATACCTAATCTTAAAATAATAAGCCCAGTAGGCTGTGTAGGTAGGGTGGTATTGGGAGAGGGGTGTGGCATAGGGTGAGGGGTGGTGTTAAGTGAAGAGATGGGTGTAGCTTGGGGGCCCAAATATCTTAAATTGGACCCCACAGTTGTTAAGTCTGGCCCCGTGTCACATTTATGTAATATTAGAAATATATTATTTTCATTGAACTACTAGCTTCTTATTTTTTTTCTTAAAATCAAATAATACTGAATCCTTTTACTTTATTTTTGGATTAAATAGGTCAGACAATTTGTTCACCCTCAATTGCCAGCCTCATTACACTTGATTATTCAGTGTGACAATTGCTTGATGTTCATTATGACTTATTGTTTACCTTGTCACTATTTATATGTGAGAGATGTACTTAACCAAATTGGAGGCTTCTCACAAACAAGCACAATTTGTGAGCAAAACACACCACCACTGTATTCGACACAAATATAGTACAACTCCTATTAGCACTAACATAGTAAAGAGTCACTAGGTTATTAGTCATTCCAAAACTTAGTAACCAATAACTCAAACAGCATTTGAATTAAAACAATGAAAAGTAAAAAATGCTGAAGCAGATGTTTAAACAAACCATGTTGGTGCATGGCCATTCTTATTTGGTGGAGCGATTTCTCTGGTTACTTCTGATAATGAAACGAGAGTTTGCCATGCTAACTAGTTATGTAGACTCCAGCAAACTGTGGATTAAAGGTTTTTTTTCCATTCCAAAACTTGTGCACTTAGATACGCTTCTAATAAAAATGCACTACTGATTGGTTACTCTGTTGTCAGATACAGTGAGTCAGCTCCCACTAGGCTGGACAAAGTGTGGGTGACAATGAGTTGCCTTTCAAGAGCCAAGATCTCTGACATATCAAGGGCTATAAATACCCTTAAGGCAGACAAATATGATTATGACATAACAGTAGTCCATGCTGGTGTGAATAACTTGGCACATAAAACCCCAAGGGATATGCAGACATGACAGAACTCCCCATACATGACACAAAATGTAAGTAAGACTCTGATTTTGAGCAGAACCCTTCTTTCTTCTCCAGTAATGCTGAAGTACAGGGAAAAGATGACTGGCTTCAAAAATTAGCAGCATAGCTGATACCATACTAGAGAGATCCAGTAAGTGTCAGCATGGGAGGAGATGATAGACTATTACTCTTGTTTTGCAAGGGATGGCTTGTACCTCTTGTTACAGGGCTTCTGCATACTGGCTAAAGCCCTTGATGCTCTTATAGTACCTTTTTAGGCAGAGTCCAGCTAATGTCTCTCCCAACCTAACACAAGAAGCACAACAAGCACCAGACCACATCAGTGTGGCTCTGCTCAGTGCCAGGAATCCAACTAATAAGTTGCTTGATCTTGAGGCACATTTCAGACACATACATGTGTGCATTTTCACAAAATGTGCTTTACAAATACAGAAAGCACTCCCTCCATACCAGGCTTTTCCACCTACCACACCCTTTGCCTTGATGGTAACTGCAGTAGAGTATCCATATTTGTTAAAGACCCCTTCACTTCTAGGCAGATCCCTAGGCCCCCCCCAAAAAAAAAAATTAGCTGACTGAGATCAAAATCACTCTAAATAGGACTAACTTTCAGATCATAATATCTTATATGACTCCCGCTATGCTCCCAGAAAATCATGTTTAGTTCCTAAATACACCGGATGAATGTCAAATTAACAGGAATTTCATTATCGCAGGAGACTAATTACCTGACAATAAACTGGAGTACGTGTACTTCAGCTGTAATTATGCTCAAAAATTCCTTGATTTCATAAACAAATGCTGCCCTGGACCCAGTTTTCTAGGAACCCACTAGAGGACAAAATATTTTTGACCTGGTCCTTACTAACATGGTTTTGATATCAAGTCTCCCCCTGGTACTCCCTTCCCTAGATCCAATCACAAACTAGTAAACTTTTCATTCAGAATCTCCAAACAGATGCAAAAATCACAAAGTTCAGAGACTTCAGATTTACAAACCTTCTACAATTCTTTGATGAAGTCTGGAGCGTTTCTCCCTGGGCCTCTGCTGAAATGTGGCACGTTCCATGTCGGACTTTCCCGGTAAACAAATGTTAAAATAAATAAATAAAATAAAGTCCCTAAATTCTAGTTTAACTTTATTACTCAGGATATGGACACAGCAAGCATTTATGCAAGGAAATTCTAAGAGCATCTGGGTAAATGCATTACCCTGGCAGTACCTACCAGATCCAAACAAAATAAGAAGTTTAAACGTCAGCCAGCTGGCGATCCATATGTATAAATAAGAAATAAAATAATGGAAAAAAAGCTGCTTAAACTATACTGCAAAATAAAGCAAACAAACAAACAAACTAAAAGCTCATAGATTAACATTGAAAAGGCATCAAAGGAACTAAAGAACACCATTTAGAAAACAAATACATCTCATGAACCTAGACTAACATCAGAAGCTAAAGACAATTGCAAATCATTAGGAAACTAAGGAATAACACCTAGCATTGTTTAGAACCAATCCAAAATGACAGTATCTACTTGCATCCAGTAGATATAACTAATGTACTAGAAAACAAATTCAGTGTAAATTTCATCCTGGAAATAACTATACAAAACCCACATATCCTACAAAATGTCACCTCCCTCATCATAACCAAAGAGCACTTGCTAAGGCTATTCTCTAAAGCAAAAAATACATAATTCTGATAATATACTCAGTTTCCCAATAAACAGTACAAAACAGACCCTAGTGGATACACTTTTACAGTTATTCAACCTGAGCTTAACCACTGCTTATGTCCTTGATATGTGGTGCACAGCTGTTGTGATAGCACTTCACAAAGGTGGACCCAGCACTGACCCCTGAAATTATGGACCCATTAACCTGACTAGTTTCACCTGCAAAGCCATGGAATATGTCATAACTGACCAAATTAATTTTGATATCAAATATCTTGCAAGGCTTGACCACAAGCATTTCAACTTTGTTAAGGGTAGACCCTGTCTAATGAAGCTGGTCAACTTCTTTGACAGACATTGGACATGTTATTCATATAACACACCTTAGCTTGGCTAAGGCTTTTGATGCCATACAACATTCCGACATAACAAACAAATGAATGAGCTTCAAATTTACCCTGGTGTAGCTAGATGGATAATAAATCGGTTGAGGGCTAGAGTCCATGTAGTGCAGGTGGTAGGTGTATCCTCATTAAAAGTGAAGGTGACCAAAGGTGATCCTCAGGGCTTTGTGCTGGGACCTTTACTATTCAGCAACTACTTTACATATCTCAAAATTGCAAATGGGGATCTCTGGCTAACCAAGTTTATGGATGATTGCAAACTTGGAGTCATCTTCAAGTTATGTACAGAAGCTCCAACTGGAATTCACACATGGCAACAACTGGCACTCAAAAATGGGTTAAAACTAAATGCTAAAAAGATCTTATTGTTGCATTTAGTGAAAATACCTTCATCCATCTTATAGTATAGGTAACAGCCCACTTCAAAATGAAAGTGTGATGAGAGACCTTGGAACATGGGTAGATGACTCTCTTGTCATTGAGCATCATGTTGCATCAGTGGTTAGGAAAACCTTTTACCTGGTACAACTGATTGCAAAAGGTATTTCATATAGACCCAAGGAAGTGCTTAACCCTGTGTATTCTGCATCGATTAGACCTTTTATCAAATACAATGTCCTTTTTGGGATGTATCTTACTAGGCAATTGGAAAGAACCAAGAAGTTTCTAACTGAAAAGATCACAGGATTAAAAGACAAGCACTACCAGGAAGGACAGGCCAGAAGCACTGTCCTTTTATTCAGTGTTCTATAGACTCCTTAGGGGTGAACTGTGCCTTGCCTTTTGGGTCATTAGTGATCCAGTAATCTCCACAAATCAAGCAATTCAACTAACAATAGAAATGGGGAATTAAACTTGGCTCAGCAAATTCACAAAATGGAGTGGAGAGGGAGACAGATTTGACACACCATTACTTCTTCTCTGGAACAAATGTTCACTCCAAATTAAGTGTGGTGACACTTTCTTCCTTCAAAAAGGAGTTAGACAACTGGATAGGTTTTAATGGGTAATTCAGCTGTGACTAAAGTGTGGGTGACAAACCAAGGTTTTATTACAAAAGAATGAGACGTATAAAAAGTAATTTGTAGAGGCAGAGACAATTTTGATGGATATAATACACAGGCTAGTAAAACATTTAATTTGTCTGTGGTTGTTGCAGTTCTTGCAGATACGCTCCATTTAGTACTTATTATTTGGACAGCAAAACAAATGAAATGTATGGATGTAATAATTGCTAAAGGTGTAAGATATGAGTTTTCATCTTCTTCTTTCACAATTTGTTTTATGTCTTCTAATATCTATTCAACTGCCTGTGAAATTTCATAGTTAGATTGTCATTTTTCAGCTCCACAGTTATTTGTATTTTGTCTTTTTTGGTTACATTGTATTGTATTCTGTCTTGAAACTGACATGCAGTTTGTTAGCTACATTTATCTTGTAAAGAAAAATGAGATAATAAGTGAATAAAAAATGCTGTTTTGGTGAAGAGGAGGAAGAATTATGCTTTGGCCACCTAAGGTCAGCTGCTTATCAGACAGGTGGTAGAAAGGCCACTGAAGATTGGACAAGTGGTCAGTCATTAATTTTGTCATATTATAGGTATCACAAAACTACTACCTTTAAAAGTAGCACTGTAGAACAACCAAATGAAAGGCATCTTCCTCTGCAAATGACATTTACGGTCCAGAGCAGGCTAAGCACTCATCTAGCCCTCACTTTCAAAATGACAATCAAGTCTGAAGGCTCTTTCCCCATAAGGAAAAAGACTTTGAAGAAAGAATTGAAAGCAGGGCAAAGAAGGTGAAACAGGTATGTACTAAAATCAAATACAGAGAGACTAAAGGACTTCAGCATTCATATCTTAGAAAAGAGGAAAAGAGACACATCTGATAGCACAGAAAATGTCTACTCTCACATTTGATTGGGGGTTTGGGATTGGAGTAATGGTTAAGATGCTTACCTTATAGATACAAGATACAGTGTTTGAGTCTTACCTTGAGCAGCATGGCTAGGTTTAAAAAGGCCCCCTGGAAGCATTTGTCTAGTAATCCCCTATGAATTCAGAAGGCAATATGATACACAAGGAAGGAAGGCCTTTCCAGAAAAAAATTATATTATATACACACACACACACACACACACACACACACACACACACACACTCTCACACACACACACACACACACACACACACATATATATATATATATATATATATATATATATATATATATATATATATATATATATATATATATATATATATATATATAAATATATATAAATAAAAGGGTATGTATATAATGACAAGGTAGCATGCATATAACAGACTCTCAACAGAGATAGTAGGGTCTAAGAAGTACAAGTTCAAGAGTACAAGAAATAAAGACAAGTGACTGCTAACAATGCAAATACTTTGACAACAGGGTTTAACCCTAGAACTGTGTTGTCTGTAGCATGTGGTGAGCTGGGCTGATTCTATTGGCTTAGGGTTCTCATCTACTGTCACACTGCTGCTTCTGTGCCATCTTTGTACTGCAGTAACTTGCACGTGTAACTTTAAGAAGAGCTGCATTTTTTATTTTTTCTTGTTTTAAAAATCTTTTTGAAGAGTCAGTTTTATTGGCTTTCTACCATAGACTCATATGCTAACAGAAAGGCTTGCTGTATGTGTGGTAATCAGGACATCCTGTAATTTAAGTCATAAATCCTTATCAAGCTGTAACTCAATAGTTACACACTAACTTCCTGTACCATACTGCTTAGTTTGTCAGTAAGAAATGCATATCCAACAAACTATCTGAAACTGCAAATGTCTTTAAAGAAAAATACAAATCAGCTAATAATTTTAGGTATAAAAGATATTTAAGAAATATGATGGTATTCCTATATATGATAAACATTTTATAAATATATATATATATATATATATATATATATATATATATATATATATATATATATATATATATATATCATCTAGACAAAAGCATGAATTTCCTTTAAACAGAATCAGTCTTTAAAAGGGGTGATAAAATTCTCCAAAAATGCTTAACTACACAAATCAAATGGAACCTTCTTCCACTGGGAAGTTATATGCTAATTAGGCTATAACTGTCCTTCAAAAATACATTTGCTACCTTCAAGTGATAGTATAATAGAGTTAACCATGCTGGGCATGAAGGCCAGGGGAGCAATACTTCTGAAGGGTTGTGTGTCCTATCAGCTGCCAGATAAATTCACTTTTGATAATATCTTGTCATTTCATTTTCAAATACAAATGAAGAACTCCATTGTTAACGAGTATAAGAGTAAAGCTTAGCATTTGACCAGGATGTAGTGCACTGTCCAAACAATGACGTTGTTAACTTCAAATCAAAGAAAATAAAACATCAGTGTCCCAGCCCAGAAATCTGAAAATCATTTACAGAATATAAAGTGTTCTCATCTATACTCCAGTGATTAAAAAAAAACACGTTCTAAGCTACTTGTCCAAATGAGGTGATTTTCATTGTAAGACATCAAGAGGAAGAGATTAAACCTTTAAAATTCCAAAATGCAATTCTGCCCTGGGAACAAAATTTAAACCTGAAACTGACTGTAGTTAGTCTTGGAATAGCTTACCTTTACCTGTGAATCAGAGAATTCATTAGGTACTTGGTTTGGGAGAAATGTTTATTCTTAGAAAATGGACTTTGTGTTTTGATGGTCTTTGACCCTTATGCAGTACAGATAAGCCACGGAACTATAAAACTATGAGGTGAAAGTAAAAGTGATTCTTGCTGAGTAGGGCTGGCCAAACTTACCTGCTCCCAGCAAAAGTATGCATGTCATCCTGTGAAATCCTCAAGTATTCCCATGTAAGTTGTGACCCTCTGTTCTGCTGCTTACTTTTGATCACTCATACCCAAAGGTGATACCAGAGAGATACACTAAATGATAAATGGTAAACGTCATCCTTTTCCTCAGCTCTTGTTTTACCCCTACAATGTGGTACAACACCTGCATTAAGGAAGTTGAAGTTTAAAGTTATGTTTAGAAATAAAGATACTGTTTTCAAACTGTTGGAGTTAAAGCTTAGCAGTACATTTAATCTACCTCTTCCTTTGCCCTTGCTTATATTTAAAAAGTTATGTGAGTTTGACTTTAGAAAGCTTGTTAGCAAGAAAAATCAAGAGATTTTGCAGCAATATGACTGATGCCGAGTACAAGTTATTTTTTCAGCTAAGCAAGGATAAACATTCCAGTTTTTGAGTGCAACATTTCCTTCTGCTCCTAAAATATTCAGTATACTTAAGTTGCATAAGAATATAGCAAGGCCCTCTATTAGACCCATTGTAGGTGCATGTAAATCTAAGACACAAACCCTTGCTAAGTGAACTGATGTAAAATTAAATAACTGCCTTAAGTCTTTCCATCATTTGTGTTGTGACTCTTGGGATTTTTTGGAAAAACATAGAGATCTTACCTATACTGAGGAAGCTATACTTGTAACTATAGATGTGGTTATTTTATTTAATGTCATTCCTCATGATGTTGGGCTTGAATGATTCCATGAGTTTATTGTTGAAAATACAGTGTATGATGACAAGGAAATATATGTGTTGGACACTTTTATGGAATTAGTAATGAAACATAATTAATTATATTTGGATGGGAAATACTTTTTTTTTTTTGCAGAAGAATGGGGCGACTATGGGGGCATCTTGTGCCGCCATCATTGCCAATATTATACTTCTGCAATGGGAAAGGAAATACTTATTTAACACATTTACTCCCCCTCCCTGGTCCTTTTATGTCTGCTTTTTGGACATTTTTTTATTTGGAAAGGAGCTAACAGGGAGATCGAGGAATTTGTGTTTTATTTAAACATGACTACATCTTTTTTACAGTTCACTTACATGCATAATGCTAGAGAGATCAGCTATTTGGATGTTTTGATTAGTAAAGATATTACCCTTGAAAGGTTTGTTAGTACCATCTAAAAAAACCCGCATACTCAAACAGTTTGGTTCATTATTCTTGCTGCCACCCCTAATGTCAGAAAAAGGCAATAGGAAAAGGCCAATATGTGAGACTTGCTCGAATGGTATCTGAATATGACACATATTTGATAGAGGGCCATTAGCTAAGTGAAATGTTTAAGACTAGGGGTTACCCCTATAACATTAGTAATGAAGTGTTTGAAGAAGTTACTAGAAAAAGAAATAGTGGCCTTTTTAGACCACTACTAAGAAGTGTTACTAGTTGTGTTAATGCCAGTTTGAATCCACGGACACATAAAGATTACTCCCAAGCATTTATTACTGAGTTTAATGGTGATAATCATGAAATTACTTATATTCTCAAGAAAAACTGGGATTTTTCTACATTTGTTATATCAGATCTTCGTGCTGTAATATTCTCCCTATGAACCTAGTATCATTCATGCCCAAACCCTGCTACCTTCAGAGACTTCTCCAAGGCTAGAATTTCCTATGATCTGCTGAAGACATAATGATTCTTAACTGCTCTCCACCCCAACAGAACCCCATAGCTAAAGTCACTGACTTCAACTCCCACCTAAACTCTGCATAGGGGCATCAGTCCCCATCCATCAGAAATACAATGGCAAGTGTAAAAAAAAGTTCCTATGGTGGACCCCAACAAAATAATAATAAACTCTACAACAACAGGGTTAGACTGAGAGTTTTCACTTTAAAGTAGTTATTAGGCATAAGGTAGAATAATAGACCTGGAAATATAGAGTGAAACTCATGTTTTCATGTATGGATTTAGTTTCAGAGAAAGACAGTTCAATAGAAAGGAAAAGATAATCTTGCTGGCTAAGCACGAGATGTGCAGAAATAACAGTTCTCAAGAGAAAGCTACAGAATGTCCCTTTCTCAAAAAGACACCAGTAACTGTTTGGTTTAAAGTTAAAAATTGGGTAAAGTCATCTAAAAACTGTGTAACAGATATGTTCATTTAAATTTAAAGGTTGTTATTTCAGGAATGTTACATCTTTCCAGATGCAAAAGGGTTAAATCACAGAAACACACTGTGATAGAAAGACTATCTCATGATTCATAGAATGAGTCAGCTTCTATCAGTATTGTTTCAGACTTAAATAACACAAATTCGTGTTTACAATCTTCAGTGTAAATGCTACAGCACATGTAATTCAAAATAAGTTAAGTTGCGGTACAATTTCAAGTACAGATGTTCAGAATGTAATAAATTACAATTTACATGTAATTTAAAGTGCAGGGTTAAGTAGCAGTATTCTAAATACAGACATACATACCACCAGTGTACGTAACATGCAGATTTCCAGACCAAATAGAAAGAAAACTTTTGCTATGTCTCAAGTTCACATTATTTCAAATACAGATGTTCAGAATGTAATAAATTCTAATTTTAAGTTTTCAGAAGCCAGTGCAAATATTGCACTGGGGCGGGGGATAAGAGGCATCAGAGTGCAGATTTTGATCAGTCTGATAAAGTAAATGCCAGCATAAGTGATATACAGATTTCAGAGCAAAGTAAAGAAAAGCTGCATTCCTTACATCAAGTCAATGTTATTACTAGTGTTTCAAAAAAATAAAGAAAAAACACATTCTATAGCTGAAGTCAGTGCTTCTGCCAGTTCTATAAAAAAGGATTTTCAGCTTATCTATAAAGGGTGTGGCAGTCCAGCACCAGCCCAGATTATTTATCTGTCATTTTTAAGGTTAAAAGAAATGACAATATTTCATTGTTTACAGAAAATTATGGTTGTTAGGCATAACATAGAATAACATGCCTGAAACTATAGAGTCAGACTTGTGTTTTCATGTACGCATTTAGTTTCAGGGAAGGACACTTGAGTAGAAAGGAAAAGATAACCTTGCTGGCTAAGCATGAGATATACAGAAATAACAGTTCTGAACCAAAATTACAGAATGTTCCTTTCTCAAGGGAAAGATATGTGTACTTGAGATGGAATGCAAAATAAAGAATAGACAGGCAGTCTGAGGCACATGCAAGACAAGGCTTGAAAACCAAGGCTAAGAGGCATGTAAAACTTTACAGGGTTTTTGGTTATATTAGGAAATACTTCAGACATGGCCTGTTAAGTCAGTTAAGTTATTTTTTGGACTGATATGTAAAAGGTCTTTGCAGTATGGACACTCAAGCCTGAGTACTGAAGTCAAATCAAATAACCAGCATTAATTAAAATATACATGCAGAAACTTTGGATATATTTATCAGCACTGTTACTGTTATCCAGCAATCCAGAATGTCTACAGACTGTTATTGCTTATCAGCACTGTTATTGAAGGCAGTATTTGGATATTGTTAACATCTAATAAAGCATTCTTAACCAAACTACAGTGTGTGCAGAATTCATTCTGAATAGTGCAAAAAGACTTGGCTCATAAAGGAGAAACTGGCACCTGTTCGGCACATGTTTGGGTAATTAACAGATAAAGACATTCATTCCAGTCTCATTTCAATTAATTCCAGTATACTACAGTCTTATGAATTCTTTCAAAGAGAAGAAAATGTTATTACAAAAAATAAATTTAAACTCCTTCATATCTTCAGCAACCTAAAAAGGATAAATGCCACAAGATCAAAACCTGCAAGCTAAAGTCAGTGGTGGCTCATGGCATCGGACTGCAGTAATGCAGCCCCCCCAGTTGTGTGAAGAAAAAAGAAAAGCACAACTTCTAAAATAAAATATTTTTTAAAAGAAGAAAACTAACTAGCTTGCTATAAAAATGAGTCTGACTGACTCGCAAAGTCCCGAAACTCGAGCTGCGCATGCTCCTTGCTCGGCGAGTTCCGGGTTTTTTGTTTTTTTTTCGCTGCCTGCTGGACTATCTCAGACCACTGTAAAGGCAGTCCGGACTATAGGGAGGTTTGCATCAGTGTGTGATGCCCAGAAATCTGTGCAGTAACCGTACAGTAAAGTGGAAGGGGGCGGACTACCATGTCTGCAGTCACGTACGTGACATGAATGGCAGGGTGACTACTGATTGGTTCTCGCATTCTTTCTGAAAAAACGAGCGAGAAACAATCAGTATTATGAGGCAGTGCAGGACAAGACAGGTACTTTTGCCTTTCTTTTGCTCTTGTTGTAGCTGGCTAAGTTACTGTACGTACGTGGGTACACTATAGCGCCACACTGCCCAGGAAAGGAAAGATTCTGGAGTGGATTCCTGAGTCCTTGTTGTTTGACCAGCAGCCAGCTACTTAAAAAAAAAAAAGCCTACAGTTGTGAGGAAAAAAAAAAGCCTACAGTTGTGACTGAGTGATGGATAGAAATGTCCCTCTGTCAAAATCAATCCAATCACTCATTTCTTCATTTTTTTGAGGTGTGTTTGAGCATGTCCTACAATAGTCAGTAAAAAAAGTGGGGAAATTAGAACGATAAGTACTTTGCTTTAAAGGTAAAGCTTTAAAATAAAAGCTGCAAGATACTGTTATGCTGCCAATGCCATCAGAGACAGACTGGTCACTAATGAACAGTGACAGGAAGCCCAAACAATTAACAATTTTAAAAACATGCTGAACGGTTAATTTATTTGGCTAAGAGTTTATCATGTCTCTGTTCTGTAACTGTAGTGTAACCTAACTCATCTTAATATAAGAAAATGAATTCAACATTTAGTACTGACTCAGACTGTGTAGTGTGTAAGTCAAGTGAACTATTTGATGATTCAAAACTTTTCCATAAGTAAATTATTTGTCATAAAGATAAATATGAACTTGCTAGCAAGCAAGTTAAGCAACCATAACAGCTACTTTATCAGTGATGATCTCTTAACTTGATTGATGTATTAGAAAAGTGTGGATTTTTTGTTGCAAATTTTAATTTACTTGAACTATTCTCTTGTTTGTGGACCTGGTAAAACAGCCGCAGTTTTTCCTTTTTCGTAAACTACTAGATTTGTGACAGAGAGTACTGTGGTGGTGGTGCTGCGGTAGTGTTGTCACCTCACAGTAAGACGTCCTGTTCGATTCTCAGCTAGAGTGTCTTCGGTGTGAAGACATGCATGAACGGGTGTACCTTCGTTGAAGGTTGTGCGTCAGGGCTGGCAACTCGGCACGTAAAAATCTGCTGCCAATCATTAGCAGACCAGAGTTCCGCTGTGGCAACCCCTAAGCAGGAAAAGCCAAAGGACACAACAACAACAACAAGATTTTGACAGAGGGACAGAAAAGAGTAACTAGAAAAATCAGTAGTAGGCAAGTATTGAGCTCTGGATTGGCAACCATCACACTGAGTGATACTGCAGTAGGTGCAGGATAACAAGTACGGTGGAGGGATTAGTCCAGTGCATAGTCTTTTGTAAGGTGATGAGTGCCACTATCTTTTTTTTTTTAATTAGGAACTCATTTTGATGACAGTATATACTTCTCAGCTACCTATTTTTATAATATACATTGTTAATGCCTCATTTGCTAACTGTATTAATTGACCAGACAACTGCTAATAGAAGTTTTGCTATTTTACTTGCATTTTTGAGAATGTAAGCCACTACCATTATTAATTATCAGCTAAGTGCCAGTGATGTTACTTGCAATGCATACCATGTCGCGTGTGTGTGTGTGTTTTGTGTGTGTGTGTGTGTGTGTGTGTGTGTGTGTGTGTGTGTGTGTGTGTGCGTGCGCGTGCGCTCACGCATATACTCATGGGCATTCAGTGATAGATGTGTGTCCTGTCCAAGATTAGACCTCTGCCTTTTGCCCATTGACTGCTGGGATAAGCATGGGCACTCCTGAAATGAAAAATATAAAGTATGTACTAGAAAATGAATGAAAGACCTACATTGCCACCTTTCTGAAATGCAGAATATGCTTTGTGTTTGTGTTACTTAGCACAGATGCTTAATTTGTAGTTTTGTACACAATCTTTCAACAGATTTCAGCTCCATTTATCCCTACCTTATATCCACTTCATTCATTTCATGTTTATGTCACACACAAATCTCAAGTTGACATTATCTAACATTTATTTTTTCCCCTTTGGTGGCATTCTTAAGTGTCCAGTTAATGGGTATCTCTTATTTAAATTTCTGCTTTTCCTTTTTGATAGCTGCTTTTCTACTGTTATGGGTCCCTCACCCTCCTTCCGGACATAGAAGCCCTGCACTAGGAATTCTAGTTTTGTTTGTTGTAGCAGTCTAAGCTTCAGTCTAAGCTATGTTTTCAGCCTACACATATTATAGACAGATTTTCTCTGAATTATATGTAGCCAAGAATTATTAAAAAAATAAAATAAAAAGCAGCCCAGAAGCACTATATACTTCATTATGGAGTAAAGAAATTGTATGAAATGAATTCATGCTAACAATGAGTATGTGCAGCAATGGACTAGCATCCTGTTTAGGATACATTCTGTATGTTTTACGCCTAATGAGTGCCAGAATAGGTTCCATCTCTCTCCTCTTGGCAATCAGAACTGGATATAGCAGATATCATGAGAATAAACAACTGAACTGATATATTACCTAGAACTGTAGAACATGCCTGGTTTTAACAAAATGAGCTTTTGAAGTATTGATTATTTCTGTAGTGTACTCACTTTCACTTAAGAATGAATATGCCCAGTCATGTACTACCTTAAATTATGCTATGTATTCCCCAGGATTATTATTTACAGTCCTATGCAGCTCTCTGTAGGATTTCACCACATTAAAAGTGTCATACTTATCTGAAGACTTTTTTTTTGTGACCAACTTATATTTTGATCAATTTAGCATTAAATTAGTGAAACGCTATCTTGCCTGTCTGCATTTCACAATAATAAAGTTCTTTAGTATTGCTTTAATAATTGCTGTTGTAACTGTTTTGAAATCAGATTCCATTCCTGTGATGGTTTAAGTCAAGTAACTCTTTCATATTAAACTTATGTTGCTGTAGAGCCTTCTAAACTTCACTTGTCTGTTTTTACAAATATACAAGTGAGTATAGAGAACATTTTTAAATTTCATGTGTAGCTAGCTTGTTCTATCTTCTATGTATCATGTTCTGTATGTTTTTGTAAAGGAATGATTGTGACTTGTCATAAGAGGCAATGCCATGTTATGTTTGAAATGAGTAAATGTAAAGGATTTCTAGTAGGGTTTGTTAGAGGGGTCATTGGGTACAGTACCAAATGTCATAATAGTAGTTTTGTTTGAAGAGTTGTTGGTAAATGTGTTGTTAGTAATCCAGTTATATTATCAAGCTTAAAGTCTTTCTGAAGATATTTTTATAGTATTTTAGGGAAACTAGTATCATTTATTAGAATTACATCATCTGCACAGAGAATCTTTAGTATTGCTTTAGTAATTGCTGTTGTAACTGTTTTGAAATCAGATTCCATTCCTGTGATGGTTTAAGTCAAGTAACTCTTTATTATTTATTAAACTTTTGTTTTCTAAACTTCACTCTTCACTTGTCTGTTTTTTACAAATATACAAGTGAGTATTTAGAGAGATTTTAAATTTCATGTGTAGCTAGCTTGTTCTATCTTATCATCTATGTTCTGTATTGTTTGTAAATGATTGTGACTTGTGTGAAGAGGCAATGCCATGTTATGTGGTAAATGTAAAATGAGTAAAGGATTTCTAGTAGGGTTTGTTAGAGGGGTCATTGGGTACAGTACCAAATGTCATAATAGTAGTTTTGTTTGAAGAGTTGTTGGTAAATGTGTTGTTAGTAATCCAGTTATATTATCAAGCTTAAAGTCTTTCTGAAGATATTTTTATAGTATTTTAGGGAAACTAGTAGCATTTATTAGAATTACATCATCTGCACAGAGAATGTAGTTGACATTGGGGATGTCCCAGGGCAAGTCAATAACAAATGACAGCAAAATGGTTCTTTCCCAGATGCTAATTAATTAACTTTGCTTATTTATTAAGAAGACAGTGCACTGGTGTTTCTTGGGCTCTTTTCAGCAATGGCACAAGTCACGGTGCAGAGACAGAATAGTTGTAGTTTTTTGAGTCTGTCCATATAGGACAAGTATTTAAGGCCTTTGGTCCTCTTTGTGAGGCTCTCTAGTTGTTTTATGTACCCTATCTTCTGCCTGCTCCTTTTGCACTGCCTTTTCCATTCTGCAAGAAACAGCTTCTTTATCAAGGATAATTGTAAACTGTTTTATTGATGCTTAACCCCATCTGTACTGGTTAGCACTGAATATTAAGCTAGTCCCAGTAATGCTGGCATAACAAGGAATGTGTGTCCATTTTAGACGATGTTGGGCCAATTAAGTGATAGCATCTTGAAAGTCATCCACAGTATTTGTATGCCAGTGAGGCAAGATTAGGTTGGTTTGAACATGTGCTGAGAAAGGGATACTGGGTATATTGGGAAAAGTATGATAAGGATGAAGCTGCCAGGTAAGGGAAAAAGAGGAAGGCCTAAGATAAGGTTTATGGATGTGGTGAGAGAGGACAGGTGGTTAGTGTGACAGAGCAAGATGCAGAGGACAGGAAGAAATTGGAAACTTATCCGCTGTGGCAACTCCTAATGGGAACAGCCTAAAGAGAAGACTACAAGCATTTATTTGGAACCTGGTGGGGTCATGTGAATAGTGTTTGCTTAGGAAACTTTAAAACTGTCCCTTTTGAGCCTCCATGAAAAAAGAGGGGGGGGGGATCCATTATGACCTGCTGTGTTCCAGACCAGACCACAGCTTCTCATCAGGTGCAGAAACAGAGTACAAAGTACTGTTTGCAGCATACTGCAGAGGTAAGTCTTCAAACCAACCTGTATATACATAATACATGGAACAATGTGCACTGTGTAGAGTATTTAGCATGTGCCATAGTGACTTGAGCATTTATTTCATGTAAATTAGTAAGCATGTCCAGCATTGATCCCACTGCACCATAACTCCACCCTTTTTAGTTGGCCCCACCCCTTCCCATTGGCCCCATCCATTCAGCTGTCTCCTGCAGCCACCCTTTGATTTGAAGTCACCAGCCACCACTGGCTAAAGTGTAAACTAAATATCACTCCAGCATCCAAAGACAACCATAACACACTATAACTACATCAAATATTTCAGAAACAATACTCAACACTATATTGAACTCATCCGATGACACCATCCACTCCAACCATGAGGTAATTGTAAATGTGCTTGCAGAAAAGCTTAGCTCAAACGTCTGCCCTTTCTTCCACTCTAGTTTTTCCCATTCACACCATCCAGTCAGCACCATCCCTTGTGATTATTAAAAGAACCAACGAACAAACAATCCAAAAATGCAGAAACTAAGGCTGAAGGCTTCAATGACTACTACATTAAATGCATATGACTGCCCTTTAAGTAAAGGTTCTTTTATTATTAAAAGGGACGTTAGTGTTACTTTAACATGGTTACCAACTATGTTTCCTATTGGATGACAATGGTGGGTGGGGGACATTTAAACAGTGTATGTTGTGTCTGTTTTTATACCTTGATAAAGTCTCTGAATGGCCAGAGATGAAAGCGCTTGTGGAAATATTGTTTTTTGTACATTTTCCCAGTACATTTGCATATTTGGATTTTAACAGTGTTTTACTGAAGTGAATTAAAGAGTGGTTTGAACCTTTTAAAACCTTGGGTCTTGGTTTCTGCATTTTTGGATCCCTTGTGATTATCCCTGAGCAAGTTCTAGAAACCTTCTTTAAAACTATAAGTATTCGCTAAATGGACCCAGATAAAATGCAAGGATGCTTCCTTGTCAGTATGAAACACTGTCTGACTGATCCAAATGCATCTAGACAATTGTAACCTTTCACTGGGGCATGTATTTGAGGTCTGGAGAACAGTTGTTTTGCTACCCCTCTACAAGAGAGTAGTGCCACTGACCCTGGATATTACAGGCTGATGAT
This sequence comes from Protopterus annectens, assembly GCF_019279795.1. Taxonomy (NCBI): domain Eukaryota; kingdom Metazoa; phylum Chordata; order Ceratodontiformes; family Protopteridae; genus Protopterus; species Protopterus annectens. Next base: position 1,424,227,197 of record NC_056735.1, read on the forward strand.
TGACCTTACTATTGCAATTTGTAAAATGATGGAACGTATAAATAAGGATACTGGTAGCTTACCAGCATTTATCCCTAGCCAATCTGTTTTTGGGAAGGTCACAGATGCAGTGAACAAAGGCAAGTCTATTCACACTCCCTACCTGCACCTGGCCATACCTTAGATACCATTCCTCACTCTGACATTATTGATAAATTGTTTAAGTTGAATATAAACCCATACATAAATGTATAGCAAACAAGCTAACAGACAGAATCTACTTGGTCAGGGCTGGTTGCAGACTTTCTTGTAAGAGGTGCATCAGCAGTGGTGTATCCCATAGTTCCATGCTAGGACCATAGCTCTTTGGCATCTATATTAATGTCAGGGGCCTCGCCAGAAATTATCTATACCTCCCCAAAAGCATCTAACTCTCACTAATTCATAGTACTATGATCGTGCACTTAAGTTAAATGCAAAGAAATGCAGTATTGTACTCTTATGGAAACAAAAGCACCCTTGCACTTGCCATATAGATGATATCCCCTTCAAAATAAATTATGCCATTATAGACCTGAGCACATTCATGTACTATGAGACCATCATCTATTGACTTTTTCTAGGAAATCCTTTTACCTAGTCCAGTTAATTAGTAAAGGTGTATAATCCAGGTCAAAAGTACTCATCATACTTCTGTATTCTGATCTCATCAGACCCAGACTGCTGCATTATCCTTACCTTTGGCATACACCTAACCAGACATATTACAAAGAAAATATCAGGTAAGAGCTGTCTAAACTATACAGAATGACTAAAAGTCCTGTGTCTGTACTCTGTCTCTTACAGGCTTCTGTGAAGTGATGTTTGCCTCCTGCAAGGAAGTAACTGGCTCCATCCTGATTAATCTCTTACACATCTGTAAAGCTGGTAGCATTAAAATTAAACACTCTGGGAACCTAAATGTACATTACAACATAAACAGAACCTGCTTCTGGTGTGATATAGGTTCATAGGTGTTTACTAGGCTAATGACCACAAGGGCCTTTTTAAGCCTATGCATCCCAAATCTCTGACAAGTTCTGATACCCTTGATAAGTGTAAGCAGGGGTCTGGGAGATGAACAATTTACAGATTGCTTGTGTCCATTAGAGACATTGGTGCCAAACCAGGGATGAATTTCCAGTTCCACAGCCAATTGTCCAAGTTGCACTTGAATTGGGTTAGGGAGGGACTCTGCTTCACATGGATAGGGAGCCTGTTCCAAAGAAGGGGTAGTCTCTGGGGTACATACCTGTCTCTCCAGCATGTCCTGTTTATATCACAGCAAGGTTTAAGTCCATCAGAGTGGTGTCTGACAATGCCCTTTATACCAGGCATAGATCTCCCCTCAAAAGCCTGTAGAAGACAGAATACAGGGATTGGGCCTTGATGTGGTCTGCATAGGACATTTTACTTATGTCCTGTATTCTTTTAGTGAGGAACCTCTGTGACATTCCAATTGTTGGATGTGCCTGGTTAGGTACATACCAAAGGGGGTATTGTACTCAATGATAGGTCTGATGAATGCCAAATACAGTGTAACAATGACTTCCTTGGACTTACATGCCATACCTTTGTTTATAAGTTGCACAACATAGAATGATTTCCTCACCACTGTTGACACGTGATGGTCAAAGGCTAGATTACTATCTATGTATATCCCTAAGGCCCTGACTACTGGGTCAGCTCTAAGGGGTGTATTGTCAATATGATAGTTACCAGGGATGGATGACTTCCCAAAGGAAAGTATTATGCATTTCTTGGCATTAAGTTTTAGTCCATGGCTATGACACCTGTTGTTTATCTGTATCAGCCCTCCTGGAGAACATCTGTGCCAGTGTTGGATTCAGTCACAGCTCCTAATTTGCAATCATCTGCAACATTTAGTCAGCCAGAGACCACTGACATTGGCATTGACTTCTGAGAAGTAAATGCCAAAAAGAAGCAGTCCAAAGACTGATCCTTGAGGGACTCCACTTGTGACTCGCCTCTTTGTAGAGGTGGGCTCCCCAATTCTAACTTCCTGGGTCCTGTCTGTGAGCCAGTTGGCTATCCACTGGGTGACATACTAGTTTGTACCTAACTTTGTAAGTTTGTCAACAATGCCTGAGTGGGGTATTGTATCAAATGCCTTGGCCAGGTCAAGATAAACAGTGTGAACCATTTTTGCCTCATCCATTGCTTTGGTTACCTTCTCAAAGAAGGTTGAGTAGACATGATCTTCCCTTGATGAAACCAAACTGGGTTGGGTCCAGTGTCTGGAGGTTTACTATATCTCTGTTGATCAACTCCATGGTAATTCTTTCCATGGGTTTACATATAAGACTAGTGAGACTTATGGGTCTGTAGTTTCCAGGGTCTGTAGATGGCCCGCCTTTGTGCAGAGGGATGACTATTGCAATTCTCCATTCATGATGTATGAAGCCTGTTTCGAGGCTACAGTTAAATAGTAATTCCAGAGGCCCTAATAGGTTATGTTTCATGCTATTTAGAAGGCATCCTGGGTTATTGTATTGGGCCCACTGATGCAGTGTTCTTGGTCTTAGAGAGAGCATTAAGGACCTGTTCCCTAGTGATAGCAGGGGGAGAGAGGGATAAAGTTGGAGCTGAATTTATCAGTCAGGAGGTTTGCTATATCTTCTGGCTTAGTACAGGTGGCTCCATTTACAATGAGCTCTGCACACAATTGTGTATTGTCTTTGAGGTTGTGGACATAGCTAAAGAATGCTTTGTGGTTGTCCTTGGCCTGGGAAGCCAAACTTACCTAACATTTGGCTTTGGTAGACTTTATTTGTCCTTGTAGTTGTTTGTTTAGTTTGCTGAGAGGGCTTTTATCCTGCTGGGTGCTGCACATCCTAATTTATCCCATGATTTTTTCACCTCTGTTATATAGCCTATTGATTTTGTGGTTCCACCAGGGTGGCTTGTTTTTTGGGTTAGTTTTGTACTTCTTTCTGCCATTATGCAGCTATTAACATGCTTGTACAGGGTTTCTGTGAACAGCTCTGCATAGGCAGCAGTAATCTCAGGGTTTATGGGGGCTTGAAATTTTGCCAGGTTGTCACTTAGCCTTAGAGTAGTTCCTGAATATTCCAGGTTTAGCTGGGGGTCCAGGTTTTATTTTTACTTCAAAGGAGACCATTTTGTGGTCTGACATTACCAGGGAAGACATTACAGTAGGGGGTATGCAGTACTCTCCCATATTAGTGAAGACCAGATCCAGTATGGTTGCACCCCTGGTTGGTGTATTGACTACCTGGTCCAGGGAGTTTGTGTTTACAAAATCCAGGAATCTCTGTGCATGTACGTTTGGTGTCGTATACGATTCCCAGTTAACAGTGGGTAATTAAAGTCATCCAAGAATATGGGTACCTCTCCCAGAGAATCACCTGGAATAAGCTTTCTTTCCCTATCAAAGAACGTAGCTCCCTAGCTCTCTTCAAAACTAACCTTGATTAGTTGATATGGAACAATGATTCCACCCCTGACTTCATCCCCAACCCTACAGATAGGCAGAACAAGCAGAGGGGACAGTGATAGCTATGCTGCCAATGGCCTACTGAGCAAATTGCCTGGTATTTACCTATGACTCCAAGAACCTATGAGAAACAAACAGGGGAGGAAGTGCGAGAAGATTCAATATGACAGTGCAAAAAATGTGTTATCATCTTTTAAAAAGAAGTGGGAAGAAAATCTATTGTGACTTTACAAAGGTGGACTCCACTTCTTAGAAAGATTAAGTAAGTAAAAACTTGACCTGATTTTGCAAATGACCAAGAACTAAATATACCTGTATTATACAAAGTGACAAAGATGTAAACATAAACACCTTTAATGAAGTAAGCAAGAACTGAGCATAAGCTGTATCAATAAATTTTCATCTGCAAGATTTGGACATGACTTTGCAAAAATGGAAGATAGACTTCATTCAGAAAGTAAAGTGAATAGTTCTGTATGCCATATTCCCCAAGAAAAGATAGGTTTATCAAAGTAAAACAATATTTGTGCTTTAAGAGAAAAAAAATCATTGTTATCTAGATAAATTTTTTGATGTTTGTAACTAGAGAATAACTCAACAGACAGAAAGTAAGTAGCACAATCATTTGCTACAACTGCTAAAAATAGATTAACTAGAGCAACTGGCATTTCTGCCTTAATAAGCTTGGTTTTCCAGGGTGGTTCCTGGCTGGGGTACCTTAAGTGTGAGATCTGTATGTTGTCCCTCTTCTGTTTGATACCTTCCTTTTCTCCCCCATCCAGGACAAATGCATTACTTGAATTCACATTCCTCCAAACTGCACACAGTTTTGAGATATGTGTATGTTTCCACTGACAGACTGGTTTTTTATGCAGGATGAATTTATCTTCCTTGCACCAACTGAAGGCCCGATTAGACTGCTGCTCTCCTGAAATCTTGCATTTGATTTGATAAATTATGCATTCTAGAATGTTATCTACATGATTATATGTCTTTACATCAGCAGTACATTTTACAATATGCAAAAAACACACCATGCAATCATAGAACAGATGCATATCGTATTCTTTTAGAATTATGCACACAGCAATACTATAACAATCATAAGTTCTTAGGTAAATACTGGGCAACCAGTCAGCAGACCACTAGAAGCCTTACCAAAAAAACTTATTTAGAAGTTCCAGCCAACCTCAAAGGGGGCAAGACAAGACCGACCAGGGAAAATCTGAGGCTCATTAACAAGTCGGAGCTTTAGTCCTTAACTGCCAGAGTAACAGTTTTAATAAATGCTGAAATCCTTTACAATCCAATTTTGCAGCAAAGACTGTGTCACAATAGTATGCAACAATGACTACATTATAGATGTTGAAGATCAGACAGTTCTGATCATCACTTCAAATAATGCAGACTAAATAACCTGACAAATGTTAACCCCTTTGCAGCTGTTAGTGGCTGTAAAGAAGGTACAGCAAAAATATTACTAAAATGCAAAATGTTCACTTTATTAAAATGTAACTTGTTTAGACTTTATTACACAGTATAAGCAGATTAATGAATTAGATGAAAATGTTATAGACTCCAAGTGTATTAATGAATTTGATTCATAGGAAAATACTAAACAGTCAATCTGCAGACTATTACATACATAGCTAATAACCAGAAAGTGACCAAAGGTGAGAATCAAACCCAGTATACGCAAAGCAAATAGCTTAACCATTATGCCACCCCAAAATATTCATTAGTGTAATTAATAAAGCAAAACAATTAAAGACAGCATAAATACAGCAGTAGCTTTTGTTCAACAACCCACAAGTCATACAAAAATAATGAAATATTACTATATACAGCAGTGGTTCCCAAACTATTTCGATTCTCGGCTCCCTTGTTGAATCCAGGTTTTCCCAAGGCACTCCCCCCATCAAATTCTAACAAGTATACTTTGCGAAATAGTATGTTACTGTGAGAAAGTTTACAAAGGACTGGGCCCAAAACTGCACACTTCATTCTAAATGCTTCTTTATTACTTTCTGCAACTTTTGGCTTTATTTACTTATTCATTTTGAACTGGATTAAATAAAGTGATTCCCTTAGTCCATTTTTAGCAACACCTTGGGTAGAAATTGAGATTACAAAGAAATGCAGAGACTGACAAACATTAACACTGTTGTAATTAATAAAAAACAGCACAGTAATAATAGTACATGGCTTCTGAACTCTACACTGTACCCAAATATGCCAACATCACAATAAACTACATATAAAGAAACCCACATGTTCTGTTAAACACACACACATCCAAAATGAATTTAATCATTTTAATTTATGCCACTGGATCTTTTCCTCTGCATCTCCCTTTAATTAAACCATAGTCCAAAGCATATGCCTAACAGGCATTACACCTCTCACATTTCGGTGTACCTAATACAGTTTGGGGGTACTTTACCTCCATATACATCCCTCACCAAATGTTCTGTTAACTAACACAATTAAAGCCATGCTTGAAGACAATTTAAAGACAGGCTTTATGAACAACTAATCAATAACTATTATTATATTATTGCAGAAACAGGCACAAATATTCCACACTGTTTGCAAAAATTTGGAAATATGTTCTATTAAAACATTCAACTTGAAATCCACGACACACTAACCCAAGTAAACAGAAAGTAGTTTTGATTCCACTGAATAATCAGGACAACAGAAACAAAAAGTCCACACTGCATTTTGCATGCGTAGGTGTTATATGCTTAATCCGTAATAAAATGCCCTGCACTATATAAACAACATAAACAAAAAGGCCAAAAATTGCAGAAATGTAAAATATGAAGTGTCATGCACTTTCAAGGCAGATGTTACTTCTTCCGTGAAAAGCATGTATTCGCTACATACCGTGTGGGACAGAGAAAATTTATTTACCTAGAAGTTGCTGCAGTTCGTTACCCATGTTATTATTTATTATCCCCACCACCTCCTTCCTCTTCTGCCATGTTTGTTTACAATGCCGCAGAGCACTCTGGGAGATGACAAGAACAGACTGCAGAGAATCCTTCCCTGCTATGCCCAAGGAGTTACGGGTCATGCCTATGCTTATTCTTAGACCCTAAGTGAGGTTTACAGTCTGCCGGCTGCAAAGACGGTAGGCGTCAGAATTTGGTGTGTGTACCTCTCTCTGAGTGGAAAGAGTTGGGGACTTTTATTTGTCTTATTGCACTTGTGACCTGTTGTACAATACACTGTACTTTTATGAAGTGAGATAATTTAGGTGTCATGCTGCATTAAGAAGTAAATAAAATAAAACTTTAAGAGCTCGGTTCACTCGATTTGTTAAAGAGAGGAAAGCAGCATGTGTATCTGAAAAGATATGTCAGAGTGCATAAGAAATGTTTTAACAGGAAGCACATGCATGCAGTTATCAGGCTGAATCAAAGTAGAATCACAATAAGTTAGGACTTTGGGAACAGATGGTTTAAAGTTAACTGTCTAGCGGCCGCAAAATAAACCACAAACTAATAAGCTTAGTAACTAAGCTTATTAGTTCATGGTTTATTTTGCAGCTAAGATTATTCGTTCACTGCGCCCCTGTGAGGAAGCCGTGGCTCCCCAGGGCACCACGGTGCACACTTTGGGAACCTGTGATATACAGCATACTATTTTTGCGGGAGGGACTTACATGCTTGCAGGACTCCTGTATCTCATTGTTGACCTTCCTATGTCTTCTCTGTTGTCAAGAATAGCTATCCCATCTAATATCACTCAGTAAAAACAAACCAGCACCAATAAACGATACTCCGACAATTGTAAAACAAAAGAGCACAGAGTCCCAGATGGCAGTAGTGCTTTCAGTAGGCTTATTCCTCCAATACCACACAAACAGGTTAAAAACAAAATAAAAGTACTGTCACGTACCAATAATAGAAACTAAGAAAATAAGCAACAAAAAAACGTAAGTAAAGCGCTTTTCGTCCGGATTGTATCCGGACTTCTTCAGACAAGAAACCAACATTAAAATCAAGTTTAAATAACCTCCCATTCTGATGTTAACCTATCAGGGCTCAGTGTACTTCCTTTGAAAATTTTAAAGCCATAATTACCTTCGCTCAAAGTGAGCGGATGTTCTCTATAAAGTCATATAAATATTTTAAATATGACCGTAAATGTTCAAAAATATATATACTACCCTGGTGAGCTGCATCCAATTTCTATTTTATGTTCAATTATCCAGTAAATGTGTAAACATGCACGACATCAACAATAAATAAACAATTAAAATAAAAAGTTATCTAACATAGTTAAAACCATGTGTTAACAGACCTACTTGTCGGAAATCTCTCCGTGTATATATTATACAATTGTTGTGCTAACTTTTTCGGTTAATATGAAATTAAAACTAAACAATAGCTAATAAAAAAATGTTCCTAATAATATGCCATTGCATCACTGATTACTGTAGCTTTTTTTGAACCTCTCCACTATAATGCAAATAAACTCTTGGTCTTTAACTGAAACCTTATATTTGTTCATACCCACTTGTAACATTGGTACTATGCCTACTAAGTGAAAGTAAAATAAACAACTCTTAGAGAACCGAAGTCCAAGGTAGTCTGCTATTACTTTTACTAGCCATGCCTTATTTCATAGGTTCATAGGTTCATAGGTTCATACTAGGCTATCTGCCCAAGGGCATTTATAAGCCTAGCCCAGAGTTTTGTGGCTTTCGCCACCCCTTTAGTTTGAAGGATACTATGCCCATTATGTTGTTGTGCCTCTGTCAAGCAGTGACACTGAGGTAATCCCTGGGGTATATCTGCGATCTCCCATCCATTGGTCAAGATTTCTCTTGAACAAGGCCAGCGAGGTGCTCTGCCTCACATGTACCGGGATTTTGTTCCACAGCATGGGGAGTCTCTGGGTGATGAATCTGTCCCTCCAACACATCCTATTAATAACCGTGTCAAGGTTTAAGTCTCCCACCATTGTAGTTCTGAGGAATCTAGACTTTTTGAGGTGCAGCATGTTCATCAGTTCTGGGTTTGACATGGCCTTGTATGTCAGGCACAGGTCACCTCTGAGCAGACGGTAAGCGACTGAATAGAGCTGGAGTTCTTTCAGTCGGGCAGCATAAGACATATTTTTGAGACCCTTTATCCTTTTGGTGAGGAATTTTTGGGGCCTTTCCAGTTGCTGCAAGTGTCGGGTCAGATACATTCCGAATGGGGCATTGTACTCAATCATTGGTCTGATGAGTGATGAGTACAGGGGGACGATGACCTCCCTTGATCTAGATGTGAATCCCTTCATGATCAGGTGGGCAATGTAGAAGGTCTTCCTAACTACTTTGGCGACGTGAGTGTCAAGCGAAGGTTACTGTCAACCTGGGTCCCCAGATCCCTGATAACCTCTTCTGTGCTCAGTGGATTGCCACCTATATGGTAGCTGGGGGTAACCTTGTTTTTCCCGAAGGGTATGACTATGCATTTTATGGCGTTTAACTTTAGTCCATGGCTCTGGCACCAGTTATCCATTTCTATGAGACCCTTCTGAAGGATATCTGTGTCAGATGTGTTCTCGACTATGGCACCCAGTTTGCAGTCATCTGCAAATTTTGTCAGCCATAACCCTCCTGTGTTTGCTTGTACTTCTGAAAAGTAGATGCCGAACAAGAGTGGGCCCAGGACTGAGCCTTGTGGGACACCACTTGTGACAGGCTTTGAGTCTGACATGGCGCCAGCAACTCTCACCCTGTGGGTTCTGTCACTTAGCCAGTTTGCTATCCATCTTGTGACGTATGGGTTAACATTTAAGCTGATGAGTTTTTCAATGATACCTGAGTGGGGTATTGTGTCGAAAGCCTTGGCCAGGTCGAGGTAGGCTGTGTGGACTGCCTTTCCTTCATCAATGGCCTTGGTGACTGTTTCGAAAAAGTCAACCAAGTTTAAAAGGCATGATCTGCCTTTGACAAAGCCAAACTGGGTTGGATCCAAAGTCTGCAAGTCCCCTATGTCTTTATTTATGAGTTCATTTATGATCCTCTCCATAGCTTTGCAGATCAGGCTTGTCAAGCTGATGGGGCGGTAATTTCCAGGGTCGGTGGAGGCACCGCCTTTGTGAAGTGGGACCATAGTTGCCGTACGCCACTCCTTGGGTACGTATCCTGAGGTGAGGCTAAGATTAAACAGCTGTCCTAACTGCGGGTTTAGTTCCTCATTGAGTTCGTGGAGCACACAACCGGGGATACCATCTGGTCCCATGGATGCTGTGTTTTTCGCCTTGGAGAGAGCAGTTCTCACCTGAGCGTTAGAGATGTTTGGGGGGCTACAATCCTCTGGTATAGATATCTCTCCTTTTGGGGGGAAGGGGGGGGGAGAAGTTTGCACTGAACCTGTCAGCCAGTATGTTGGCAATGTCTGTAGGTTCAGTGATTTTTACATCATTTTGAACTAATTCTGAGCATATCTGGGAGTTTCCTCCCAGGTTTCTGACATAGCTAAAGAAGGCCTTATGATTGTCTTTTGAGTCCTTAGCGATTTTTCTCTCAAAATTTGCCTTGGATGATTTTATGAGAGATTGTAGTTTTTTACTTATAATGATCAAAGTTCGTCCCCAAATGACAGACATATGCTAAACAAATATATGTGTGGTGCATAACGCTAGCTAGATAAAATTATACATAGTAATAAAACCTAAGTCATAAACAACTGTAGCTATTTTAACATCTCCACAATAATCTAAGTAGTTTCCAAATCTTATTCTAAGGTTTTGTATTCATTCGCCTCTGCTTATGACAGAAAAACTTTCCCTACTAAATTCAATTGGAGTAAAAAGCCTTAATGAACAGTAATCTGAGGTAAACTGTACATTCAGTTCTGGTTATTAATTAGCTTATCTACTACTATGTACCGATTCTATAAATTCCTGTAACTCATTTCCACGGATTGTCCTTCCAAAAATGGTCAATCGAGAAGTTTTTTTACTCTATTATAATCAATCATTTTACGATTAAAATAGTTCTATAGGACCACTCATACACAAATCAAGGAACCAAATAGTCGTGGCTCATGTATGATACCCCTTTTACCTAAGTGCAAAAATGTTTGGCGTTCGCTAATACAACAGAACAGAATAAACAAAGGCAAAATGGTTCGCCAAATGCTATACGGTCATGAGACGCCAGACAAAAATCTTCAAAGCTTGTCAGGAATATCATAAACTATAAACCAGAATTAAAAATAATCCAATATTTAATGAAAATCGAATAGTAACAAGTTAAGCGCTTTCACCCGTTCAAAACACGGGCTTCATCAGAACTAATATTTTAAAATTGACAGTTGCCATTTAAATAACCTTTTTGGCGCCAAATCTTTGGCTCCATTTAAAGACACAGAGCAACCATAAAGTTGACATAAAACTATCAGTGCATATTGTATGATCAATGTGGACATTCCAAACTAAAATTGTAATAAACCATCAAATTTTGTATTTGTCCGACGACCGACGACAAGTATGGATGTTTCTACACACAGCGATGAAGCTGAGAAGGGCAACCTTACCCAATTATTGGAATTAATGAATGAATGGCTGGAATGTTTAACAGCCAGGGTGGACTCAGTAACCAGCTTCAACAGTAACATAGCTGCCACTAGCATTGATTTGGCAGGACCTGCTGTACATCATATGCAGAAACCATCTTCCATTCAACCGCAAATAAATAATGCAAAGGAGAGTTTGCACACTGGTGAGGTGAACAGAAGTCTTAATAATGTAATTATAGACAATAATGAAAGAACTCCCTTATTAGGAATAAATAACATGCACAACATCACAAACTGGTTGAATGCCGAACTAAATTTGGATAACCCACAGGCAAGTATTTACAGTGACTTTGGTAATGAAGGAAATAACTCTTTGGTCGAGAAACTGAAACTTTTTGACAATAAACTCTTAAAAATCAAAAAATTACAGCTTGAATTAAACTATTTTAACAAATGTGTAAAAGAAAAGATTGTTCTAAAAGGACTAAGATATTGTTCATATCCCACGGGTTTGATCGAAGGATCTGAGTTCCATAAGGAACTAATACAACTGTTCAATAACCAAGGCTTAGAGTTATTAAAATGCAAGGTCAAACGTTATCAGATTACAGTCAATGAAATGACCTTAGAGACTGTAGCCCTGGAAAGAGAAATAAAATAAATCAGTATTTAATCGGTACCAGTATGATTACAATAGGATTTTTACCAGTATAGCACAACAATTAGAGAAGCTGAAAAACACCAAGGTCAAAAAACTGCAAAGAGATTTGAAAGCTTATGCAGAGGGCTTTGCATATCCAAAACCTCCAAGTTCACAGAACACTGTGAACTGGAATAGGAGGGAACAGCCCTCTGGTCAGAGACACTTTAACAGACAAGAACAACATACAGGTTCAAACATGAGAGCAGATGTACCTCGGAATGAGGAGGAAACCAATAGTGCAGATTTCATTAATGATGGCGCTGCAATGACATGCAAAATGAAGAAATTAATAAGGACTATAACCATCAGGGTCAATACCCCCAACAACATTATGACCAAAACCAGTGGCACCAGCAACAGCCACAACAACATCAAAAAAACTTCAGAGGGGGGAGGGGGAACACTTGGAAGTCCAACCCACAATACCCCCCCCAAGAAGAGGTACAATACCCACAGCAACAACAGGCATTAAGACTTCCACCATACAAAGTTATTTTGAATGGAGAAGGAGATTTTTAAATTTTCAACTACACAGAATGATGAGACTCTGGTTGAGCTGTTTTCGAAAGGCCTTACATTTGTACCAACAAATAAGTGTAACCTTGCTGAATTACTGACTGATTTTAAATTGTTCATTCGCAAGTTAAATTTAATTGTGTTGATGGGGAATTCATCATATAGTAATAACGAATTAAGGGTTACTAGCACATTTAATCCACCATGTAACCCTATTATTAACATGTTCGAGTTTCTATGTGAACATGAATTTAGGCAGATAGTACATAACAACAATAAACATAGGAATACTGAAAACATTACCTTAGAACGACACTTGCTAACACTTTTTCGTACCCTTCCAATTAGAATTATGAAACCAGACAAAGGAGGGGGTTTAGTAGTTATGTATAACGAAGATTATATTAAGAAATTGACATTGCTACTAGAAAAGGAAACATACGAAGAAGTTAGCTTAAGCCAATTGAATAAGGCATACAATAGGATTAAGATGTTTATTAGTGACCTATTCATAGATGGCTTGATTGATATACACTTGAATAACTACCTTACAATGCTGTCCCCTAAAATTCCACAGGTATTTGGTACACCTAAAATTCATAAGAGTTTGACTGACCCACCACTTAGAGTTTTGGTGGATGCTAGACAGTCTATTACATATCCCTGTGCAAAAGTTGTAGATTCGATATTGAAGAGATATGTGGAAAAGGAAACACAAATTTGTTAAGACTCCTGGTCCTTCTTAGAAGAAATTAAAACATTAGTATTTAACAAAAGATACAACTTTCTCACAGTTGATGTGTGTGACTTATACTCAAGTATCCCACAAGATCTGGGAATAGAATGGGTAGTGGATTTTATAAAAAATAAATGGGCAAGTGAAAATGATAGTATATTAGTGGAACAACTGTTAGATATTATTTTGAAAAACAATTACATATCATTTAACAACAGGTTATTCTTGCAGAAAATTGGAGTAGTAATGGGGTCTCCAGTAGGAGTGAGCTTTGCAAACCTGGTTATGGCCTACTGGGAATCCAACTACATATTTCAAAGTCAATGGAATGAAAAAAAATCATGTTCTACAAAAGATTTTTGGACGACATCTTTATAATAATTATGGAGACAGTACTTTAGCAGATGGATCCTACCCAGTTCGGCTTTGTTAAGGGCAGATCCTGCCTCTAAAACCTGGTTGATTTCTTTGAAACAGTCACCAAGGCCATTGACGAGGGGAAGGTGGTCCACTCAGCCTACCTGGACCTCGCAAAAGCCTTCGATACAATACCCCACTCGGGCATTATAGATAAGCTCACCAGCTTAAATATAAACCCCTATGTCACTAGATGGATTGCAAACTGGCTCAAGGACAGAACCCACATGGTTAGAATTGCTAGAGCCATGTCAGACTCCAAACCAGTTACAAGTGGTGTCCCACAAGGCTCAGTCCTGGGACCTCTCTTGTTCGGTATATATTTCTCGGAGGTACAGGCCAACACGGAAGGACTGTGGCTGACCAGGTTCACAGATGACTGCAAACTGGGCGCCATAATCGACTCTCCAGCCGACACAAGCATCCTCCAAAAGGGCCTCATAGAAACAGACAACTGGTGCCAGAGCCATGGCCTCAAGCTAAATGCCAAAAAGTGTATAGTCATCCCCTTTGGCAAAAACAAAGTGCCCACAAATTACCACATAGGTGGTAATCCATTAAGTACAGAAGAAGTAATTAGGGACCTGGGGACCCAAGTTGATAGCAATCTCTCATTTGACAACCACGTGGCCAAAGTGGTTAGAAAAACATTTTATATAGCCCACCTAATCATGAAGGGATTTACATCTAGATCAGGGGACATCATCGTGCCTCTTTACTCATCCCTCATCAGGCCCATAATTGAGTACAATGCCCCTTTTGGGATGTACCTTACCAGACACCTGCAGCAACTGGAAAGACCCCAAAAGTACCTCACCAAGAGGCTCAAAGGGCTCAAACAGATGCCATATGCTGCCCGGTTAAAGAAACTCCAGCTCTACTCAGTGGCATACCGCCTGTTCAGAGGCGATCTGTGCCTGGCGTATAAAGCCATGTCCAACCCGGAATTAATGGACATGCTGCACCTCAGAAAATCCAAATCCCATCGAGCTATGCGCTCGAGAGACTTGAACCTCAGCACTGAAATAAATAGGACATGCTGGAGGGACAGATTCATAACCCAGAGGCTCCCTTCACTCTGGAATAAAATCCCAGTCCAGGTTAGGCAGAGTCCCTCATTGACTCTCTTCAAGAGGAATCTTGATGAGTGGATGGGAGATCATAGGTTTACCCCGGGTATCACTTCTGTGTCACTGTTAGACAGAGGCACAGTATACTAACCTCGAAAAAGGGCATAGCAAAATAAATTTAAAATGGGTGGCGAAAGCCAAACACATTCTGGCTAGGCTTATAAATGCCCTAGGGCAGATAGCCTAGTATGAACCTATGAACCTATGAACCTATAACCTAGTGGCCTTTTTAAACTCAACCAGTACTTTTCTTAAATTTACTAGAAATTTCCAAGAATGTAAGATTCACTTCTTGATTGTAGAACTTAGTAAAAATATCCAAGAGGGTAGATACACTGCAAAAATCTATAGGAAAAGTACTTACTCAAATTCATTTCTACACTTTACTAGTTCTCACCCTCAACATCAGAAAAAATCAGTGGTGAAAGGTCAACTTGTACGTGCAGCTAGAATGATAACTATAGAAAGTGTATTTGAAGAGGAATGTAAACTTTTGTATGACATGTTTACACACAGGGGTTACCCTAAATGGTTTTTGACAGACATATTTCATGAAGTGAAAGTTAAAAGGAAAGTAGGTATCTATAAACCAATTTTGAATAATTGCATAACAACATGGGGAAACACCTTAGATACTGAAGCAGTTAAGATTGTTCAGGAAGATGGATTTGTTCCTACAGGACTTGAACAAGCTGTAAATATTAAAGATAAATTTTTTCTCTTTCATTTACTTTCACTTATAGACCTGTAGCAATAGATATTCAGAAAAAAAATAAGAAAATTCTGGTATTATTTATCACTGGTCAAGGACATTTTTAGTAAGATAGATGAATTCCCCACTATTACATTTAGGAGGGGTTTCAATATGAAAAACCTTTTGGAAACATAATGCAAAGTTAAGAAGACCAATGCGGGTACTCATCAGTGTGGAGCATGTAAATACTGTAGCTATATAGATAGTGGTAATTGTTTCAAAATTAGAGACGCAACATTTTACATTTACAACACCTACAATTGTAATACAAGATCAGTTGTATATTTGGCCGAATGTCAACAATGTCCAGCATTTTACGTCGGTAAAACTGAACGTCGGTTAAGGGACAGAATCTATGAACATGTATATGCAATCAACAAGAAGAAGAACATTGATAACACTCTAGCAATACACTGTGACCAAAATGTTGAACACTTTTTTAAATTTAAGATAATTTCTAAGATAGCACAAAGGGCGCCAGTACTGAACGTACAGTTTACCTCAGATTACTGTTCATTAAGGCTTTTTACTCCAATTGAATTTAGTAGGGAAAGTTTTTCTGTCATAAGCAGAGGCGAATTAATACAAAACCTTAGTATAAGGTTTGGAAACTACTTAGATTATTGTGGAGATGTTAAAATGTATGTAGGCAAGACAGAGAGAGTTTTTAGGAGAAGGGTATATGAGCATTTTAACGACATTACCAACTGTAAGGAGAGCAATGCCTTCTAGAAGCACTCCTTGGTTTGTAAAGATATGATTATAAAATTTGTAATTTTAGAACAGATTACACCGGACATTCGTGGGGGCAGCTGGGAAACCAGGCTGGAATACCGAGAGTTATTTTGGCAACTCAAATTAGATTCCAACAGGTTTCCTGGCTTGAATGATAGTCTCAACATTAGTAGTGTTTTGAAATTGAGGCATGCCCGCCTTTAGGAAAGAAGATTATACAGGCTATTTCCACTAATTAAATTATTTACCAGAGATTTTTTACTGAACAGTTTTTGGTTTACTCAAATAACAGACTGGTTAAATAGAAAGTCTTGGGTTATTATTTTAGACTGTAGGGTATTGTGTTTATTGTATTTTTATTCATTATTTTTTACTAAGGATTTTCACATTATTGGTTTTAAATGACATGCACTGTAGAACTCTCAACAATTAAAACCTGTTTACAACACTAGGTTTTTATTGGTTACACATGTTTTGATATTTAGTTCCCAAGCTTATGGAGACATTAAAATTTTATGGGACAAGCCCTTTGTAAAAGTTATTTTACACAAGGATGGCATATAGTTTTATATTTGAAAGAAACAGTTTTTAATACAAAAGTTTAAAATATTTGTTTCTTAAATATTTTTACTTGTAAAAGGTAAATATAAGATAATTGTCTAAACAGTCATGTGATTTAATGGAAACTATTTAATGAAGCAAATCACAGACCCACTACTTCCTTGATAAAGCTCGGATTTACCTGAGTGAAAGCGCTTGGTGGATTTCGGTTGAGTTTTATGTTTCTACAATAAAAGTTTTAAAACAAGATCAAGTAGCCTTTGTATTTCAAAGAGGCTAACTGCTTATTTTCAACTTTGCTTCCGGGTCCTGTTTTCCTGAGCTTTGGTGCTTCATGGTATTGGTTGTTCCTCTTTTTTTGGAGATGTTAAAATAGCTACAGTTGTTTATGACTTGGGTTTTATTACTATGTATAATTTTATCTAGCTAGCATTATGCACCACACATATATTTGTTTAGCATATGTCTGTCATTTGGGGACAAATAAGGCATGGCTAGTAAAAGTAATAGTAGACTACCTTGGACTTCGGTTCTCTAAGAGTTGTTTATTTTACTTTCACTTAGTAGGCATAGTACAAATGTTACAAGTGGGTATCAACAAATATAAGGTTTCAGTTAAAGACCAAGAGTTTACATTATACTGGAGAGGTTCGAAAAAAGCTACAGTAATCAATGATGCAATTGCATATTATTAGGAACACTTTTTATTAGCTATTGTTTAGTTTTAATTTCATATTAACCAACAAAGTTAGCACAACAATTGTATAATATATACATGGAGAGATTTCTGACAAGTAGGTCCGTTAACATAAATTTTTAACTATGTTAGATAACTTTTTATTTTAATTGTTTATTTATTGTTGATGCCGTGCATGTTTACACACTTACTAGATAATTGAACATAAAATAGGAATTGGATGCAGCTCACCAGGGTAGTATATATATTTTTGAACACTTACAGTCATATTTAAAATATTTATATGACTTTATAGAGAACATCTACTCACTTTGAGCGAAGGTAATTATGGCTTTAAAAATTTCAAAGGAAGTACACTGAGCCCTGATAGGTTAACATCAGAATGGGAGGTTATTTAAACTTGATATTAATGTTGGTTTCTTGTATGAAGAAATCCGGATACAATCCGGACGAAAAGCGCTTTACTTACGTTTTTTGTTGCTTATTTTCGTAGTTTCTATTATTGGTACGTGACAGTACTTTTATTTTGTTTTTAACCTGTTTGTGTGGTATTGGAGGAATAAACCTACTGGAAGCACTACTGCCGTCTGGGACTCTGTGCTTTTTTGTTTTACAATCACTCAGTAAAAGTCTGACCTACTTGAAGAATGGCTAATAATGCTGTATTGTTTCAGTATATACCTCCAGAGTAAACAGAGCTGAATCATGGGCAAATGGGGCCCTAAAGGGTAAAGAATCAGGCCCCTACCAACCCAATTACTTGGCTGACTTTCCTCATTTACAATAAACACTGCTCACACCTGTCACTGTACGTGTTTCTTTTCTTTACTTTTACAGTTATTACAAAGATTTTCATTTCATTTAGAACTTTTATTTCAAAATTACAGAAAAACATTGACAGCCAATTTCCAAAGAAAACTAACATCTCACATTGAAAAGAGACTTAGCATGAGAGCAATAAACTTCTCTTCGTTTGAAACTCAGATTTAGGGAAAACACATCTGGCAACCCAGTAAACTAAGGAAAGTGAAAGACTGATAAAACCAAATTGAAAAATGCTCTGATACCAGCAGGTGAACTTCAAGTAACACAAGCAGCAGATAAAATTCAAGTAAGCCAAACCACACAGTCCATCCCTCAAATTAAAACGATTTATTTAAGCACCAAAAACGAGCTTTTAGTCGGACACACTCCAACTTCATCAGACAAATCAGTAAAACAGTGTCTCGCTACCAGCCGTTTTCTTATATACAAAAAATCTTTGCTAAAAAAGGTCACATGGTCTTTAATTACACATTAGTGATAAATTGGATGTTGACACTCCCACCATTGCTCACACTTGAAATATATCAACTAAGCATTCAGTAAAATGTCAACAATTTAAATGTAAAAAACTACTACACATATAACACAGCATGAATGGCATCAAGAACCCTAGTACATCAAAACTGATGAATGCCCCAACTCTACGGTAGTGTTCATGAAAAGAATACCTATGAAATAACAAATGCAACATCAATATATACCTCATGTAACACTGATGAAACACATAGTCACCTAATAGATGCTGTTCGGTATTCTATACACTCCAATCTAGATGCCCTAATAAATCCAAAATGGTATAGTGTTCCTGCAGTTGAAAAAGCGCCCTTGTACCAGAAATTTCCACTCGGCATTAAAGACCCAATGTTTGTACTAAAAGAAAATCAGCGCATACGTAAGCCGAAAAAAGAAACGCCAGTAATACCTTAAAGGGCTATACACAGTAAACTAAAACAGCATCAACTGCAACACTCTAAAGTAATCAACAGACAAAATATAAAATATAATAGATAAAATCTTACTAGTGTCCCTACATAACTAATATATTGAAGAATATATCAAAATGAAAATAAAATAAATTAAATTCTGTTAAACATTTTATATAATACATAAACAATTCATGCCATCAGTTTAAACCATACAACAAAAAGTGTGTGCAATGTGAAATTAAAATTATATGAGAATTAATATAATACTATACAATTAGACTCCCACCAAATGCCTGCTGAATTCATTCCTTACTCTGGTATATAACCCAAACAAGGGAGAAATGTAATAGACCAGACAGACCTTGTCCAGTCCAACACTAAGCTACCTAGTGGTTTCTCAAAAAAATGGTCTTGGAGAACCAGTGTTACTGTGTAACACGTGAAACCATACTAGGATCAAACCTAAGCAAGTCGGCCCTGCCACCCAGGGCTACCAAGTTATACAATGTTACCAGTTTAAAGGAAAAAATAATAATAAATTTTGTTTAAGATATATGTAATAAATATTTATTTGAACTATATATAATAAATAATATATAATAAATAATAGAAGGAGAGGGGTTATATGACTTGTCTAACCGCTGGATAAATTTTTATTATACCCATAATATTCGTGGCCTGAGATAGGTTGGTCAAAAACACAAAATAGTACCATCTAAAAGCTACTTATTCAGCCTTTTAAGTTTTAAAAGGCAAGTTATAGACAACATGCCATTGAGACCTGGAGTATGGCAAGCATCCAACCTGAGTTGCCACGATAACTCCCTACTTTCCAAATGAAGGGAGGTAGATCCCCCCCTAAAATCAGATTTCACCTGATCAATAATGCAAAACAAAAAATGATGGCTTGGGTTTTCTGCTATATGTCTGGCTAAGGCATTATCCATCTTGCCTTTCCTGATGGCATAAAGATGATCATATATACGTTCCTGCAATTTTCTGTCGGTTTTTCCAACATCAAATGCAGGACAGCTAGAACACTGAGTCAAATACACCACACCACTTGTGTACTACAACAATTGAATCTACCCATTAGATAAAACACCTTGTCCCTTATAGCGAATCTCATCCCTGTCTTTATATGGCCGCAATAGCGACACATATTGCACTTATACATTCCATTCCTGTTGCTTAAAATCTTACATTTTCTATCTAAAATACCTTTGATATTTAAACCTCTCTTAAACACTATTTGGGGTAGTTCTACCAAGGTTTTACAGATAGAGTCATCCTGAGTGATCAAATTCCATTTTTTCAATATAATAGCAAATATCTCCCTAGCATCCAAGCTGTATGTTAAGATAAAACTATTCGACATTGGGAAAGATTCATCCTTCCTCCCTTCAAAGGTTACTATGTCAGAGATATTTTGATTTAAAATAGGTACATATACTCCAGAAGCCCTCTTATTCTGAACCTCCCGTAAAAGATCATTAATAAGGTCTTGTGGGTAACCCCTATTGGAAAAAAGATCTGCCATAAAGGCACATCCTTCTTCAAAGTCACAGTCCCTAGATACCATACAGGCTGCTCTTACAAGTTAACATTTGAAGATAGATCACTTTTGGGAGAAAGGGTGGCAACTGTCAAAATGGACGTAACTATTAGAAAAGGATTCCTTCCTGTAAATCTTGGCTACAAAACAACCTTTTTCTTTTTCCTTCAAAAGGTCTACATCTAAGTAAGCTACCCGCTCAAGAGAGAAACTATAAGTAAATTGTAAAAAATTAGTGGAAGAATTAAACATGTCAACCAAAGAGATAGCTGACTTCTCATCACCTTTCATAATAATAAAGATGTCATCAAGAAATCGTGTATATAACACAACTTTGTCCGTGTATAATGGATTAGCTAAAATAAACTCCCTCTCCCAGTAAGCCATGACCAAATTGGCCACACTGGCACCACACGGAGAACCCATCAGTACTCCTATCAACTGTAAATAAAATCTGTTGTTAAAAGAAACATAATTGTTGGACAATATAATATCCAACAATTCATTCACCAGTTGGATGTCTTTAACTGGGGCCTCTTTTTTGGACAGCATAACTGGAATCCAATCTAAGGCAACTGAGTGAGGGATAGATGTGTATAGATCTTTCACATCAACTGTTAAAAAATGACTATCTTCACTATAGGTTGTTTGATTAATCATGAATAAGAAAGACCAAGAATCTTTTGAAATTTGAGGTTCAGTAGCCACATTTTTCTTTAATATAGAGTCCACTACTTTGGCACTAGCGTAAGTGATGCTGCCCCTGGCACTTACTAAGGGGCGCATAGGTGGGTCCAGTGGATTCTTATGAATTTTCGGTGAACCGAAAATTATAGGAATTTTATAGGTAGGTGGAGATATAAAATTCAGTAAATCCAAATCAATGGATCCGTTGACAAACATGACGCCAAAGTAAGTGGAAACTCTAGAATTACCTATATTCAATTCATTCCTTGAAACCTCCTTATAGGACTCAGAGGAAAGGATGTCTTCCATCCTCTTTACATAATCAGACTCATCCATAACCACCAGACCACCGCCCTTATCGGGTTGCATAACCCTCACTGAAGAATTGGCTAGGGAATCCAATAATAATCTCTCACTTTTACTAATATTGTAACTGCAAGCTTGTTTAGATAAAGATTTGTTAAGGACATGTCTTATGTCTAACTCGCAAATCTGTTCAAATAGGTTTAAAGATGGATGCAACGGTAGATTGTATGTGCTTGCCAGAAGGAATTCACCCCTAACAGTTGTGAAATTTCCCGTTAATAGCTGTAGATTTAACTTTCTAACATAGAGTTTTAAGTCAATAATGGAAGAAGCCATATCAGCCTTCCATGAGGTCACGTAAGAAAAACCTTTAGCCAACAGATCCACTAAATCATTCTCAAAAACATAGTCAGAAAAGTTATAGATCTTAAAGTCCTTTCTTGAGTTTAATAAAACATTACTTTGACCAGGCATAAATGAACCAGTCCTAGCTAGTGGTTGGCTCAGTTCCTCCTGGACCTGGACCGGTTGCTGGATTTCCAACACTGTTCCTCCATGGGTGATGAGGCTGGATCCCAAAAATTTGGAACCTCCACTGCCTCTTCAACATTACTAGATTTTTGATATGCTGCTAGTTGTTCACTATGTCTAACTGGATCCAAAAGATCCGTCAAATCCTTGTTAGTAGTTTCCCTAGAGCTGGGCCTCATGCCCCGTTCTGATTCATTAGAAGTAGACGCCCCTACCTTCCATGCTCTAAAGGACAAAAAATTGCCTTGGGATACTGGAGGTTTCGGGTAAGCCGTACCATCTTTGTATACTTTGATATCTCTTTGCAATTTTTTGATTTTAGTAGAAGTAAGTTTTGAAATATGTTGGTCAATACTACTATATGTACGGTCATATTCAAACCTATACCTATGGAAATGTAGATCATTCTTTATTTCCCCATCCAGCTTGTTGATATCCAATAATAGATTATCAGCCACCAACTGATAATGGTTGCTGATAAGATCCATTAATTCGAACCCATGTCTGTCAAAAAGGTGAATTATCTCACGATGAAAAGGGGACCCATCCTCCAAACCCGTGGGATACTGCCATGATCTTAAGCCTTTCGGGACTATACCAGCCCTCTTATACTCCCTGAAATAGGCCACTTCCAGCTGGATTTTCCTTAATTGCATCAGTTTCTGGTCAAATATATTCACTTTAGAAGGGAGATCCAATAAACCGCCCATATCATGATCAGGTACTGAGTTCCCTCCATTGGCTATGAAGGTGAACGAGCGGTTGAGCCATTGATTTAAATTAGGTAAAACTTGTCATTTCAGTGTCAATGTATTGGCACCGGTGGAATGGGCCCCTCCTGTGCCCCAGTCCTGTATTCCTATAGATGAATTAGTTTCAGAAGACTGGGCTCCAGTGGGTATAGATGTATTCCTTGTTGACTGATGCTCATTTTCGGAATGAAAATGGACAAGTATAGACTTTGAGACACTAGGAGGGCCGCCTTCTGCTTGCCCTCCTGTAGAAACTCCATTAATAAAAGTTAAAGACTTGTCCCCCTCAATTGTTCCGAGCCCAGAACATCGTCCAGTCGGTTGGATAAATTATTTACTTTCTGGGTCAAAAGTTCAATCAGCTGAGTAAGGTTGCCAACCTCTCCCTCCATACAAGAACCTGACATAGGCACAGCAGCATACTCCATCGATGGCACTCACAAAAGACAAACTCAGGAAAGTGAAAGACTGATAAAACCAAATTGCAAAATGCTCTGATACCAGCAGGTGAACTTCAGGTAACACAAGCAGCAGATAAAATTCAAGTAAGCCAAGCCACACAGTCCATCCCTCAAATTAAAACGATTTATTTAAGCACCAGAAACGAGCTTTTTGTCGGACACACTCCAACTTCATCAGAAAAATCAGTAAAACAGTGTCTCACTACCAGCCATTATCTTATATACAAACAGATCTTTGTTAAAAAAGGTCACATGGTCTTAATTACACATTTTCGTCGGACACACTCCAACTTCATCAGAAAAATCAGTAAAACAGTGTCTCGCTACCAGCTGTTATCTTATATACAAAAAATCTTTTTTTAAAAAAGGTCACATGGTCTTTAATTACACATTAGTGATAAATTGGATGTCGGCACACCCACCATTGCTAACACTTGAAATATATCAACTAAGCATTCATTAAAATGTCAACAATTTAAATGTAAAAAAAACTACTGCACATATAACACAGCACTGAGGGGGCACAAGTTTTCAACTTTTATTAATGGAGTTTCTACAGAAGGGCAAGCAGGAGGCGGCCCTCCCAGTGTCTCGAAGTCTATACTTGTCCATTTTCATTCCGAAAATGAGCATCAATCAACAAGGAATACATCTATACCCACTGGACCGCAGTCTTCTGAAACTAATTCATCTATAGGAATCAGAATGGGGTGTGAAGCCCAGATCTAGGGAAACTACTAACAAGGATTTGACGGATCTTTCGGATCCAGTTAGATGTAGTGAATGACTAGCAGCATATCAAAAATCTAGTAATGTTGAAGAGGCAGTGGAGGTTCCAAATTTTCGGGATCCAGCATCATCACCCATGGAGGAACAGGGTCGGAAATCCAGCAACCGGTCCAGGTGCAGGAGGAACTGAGCCAACCACTAGCTGGGACTGGTTCATTTATGCCTGATCAAAGTAATGTTTTATTAAACTCAAGAAAGGACTTTAAGATATTTGACTTTTCTATGTTTTTGAGAATGATTTAGTGGATCTGTTGGCTAAAGGTTTTTCTTACGCGCCCTCAAGGAGGGCTGATATGGCTTCTTCCATTATTGACTTAAAACTCTATGTTAGAAAGTTAAATCTACAGCTATTAATGGGAACTTTCACCAGTGTTAGGGGTGAATTCCTTCTGGCAAGCACATACAATCCACCGTTGCATCCATCTTTAAACCTATTTGAACAGATTTGTGAGTTAGACATAAGATATTTATTACATATATCTTAAACAAAATTTATTATTATTTTTTTCCTTTAAACTGGTAACATTGTATAACTTGGTAGCCCTGGGTGGCAGGGCCGACTTGCTTAGGTTTGATCCTAGTATGGTTTCACGTGTTACACAGTAACACTGGTTCTCCAAGACCATTTTTTGAGAAACCACTAGGTAGCTTAGTGTCGGACTTGGGACAAGGTCTGTCTGGTCTATTACATTTCTCCCTTGTTTGGGTTATATACCAGGGTAAGGAATGAATTCAGCAGGCATTTAGTGGGAGTCTAATTGTATAGTATTATATTAATTCTCATATAATTTTAATTTCACATTGCACACACTTTTTGTTGTATGGTTTAAACTGATCACATGAATTGTGTATGTATTATATAAAATGTTTAACAGAATTTAATTTATTTTATTTTCTTTTTTATATATTCTTCGATATATTAGTTATGTAGGGACACTAGTAAGATTTTATCTATTATATTTTATATTTTGTCTGTTGATTACTTTAGAGTGTTGCAGTTGATGCTGTTTTAGTTTACTGTGTATAGCCCTTTAAGGTATTACTGGCGTTTCTTTTTTCGGCTTACGTATGCGCTGATTTTCTTTTAGTACAAACATTGGGTCTTTAATGCCGAGTGGAAATTTCTGGTACAAGGGTGCTTTTTCAACTGCAGGAACACTATACCATTTTGGATTTATTATGGTGTCTAGATTGGAGTTTATAGAATACCGAACAGCATCTATTAGGTGACTATGTGTTTCATCAGTGTTACATGAGATATACATTGACGTTGCATTTGTTATTTCATAGGTATTCTTTTCATGAACACTACCGTAGAGTTGGGGCATTCATCAGTTTTGATGTACTAGGGTTCTTGATGCCATTCATGCTGTGTTATATGTGTAGTAGTTTTTTTACATTTAAATTGTTGACATTTTACTGAATGCTTAGTTGATATATTTCAAGTGTGAGCAATGGTGGGAGTGCCGACATCCAATTTATCACTAATGTGTAATTAAAGACCATGTGACCTTTTTTAAAAAAGATTTTTTGTATATAAGATAACGGCTGGTAGTGAGACACTGTTTTAATGATTTTTCTGATGAAGTTGGAGTGTGTCCAACGAAAAGCTCGTTTTTGGTGCTTAAATAAATCATTTTAATTTGAGGGACGGACTGTGTGGTTTGGCTTACGTGAATTGTATCTGCTGCTTGTGTTACTTGAAGTTCACCTGCTGGTATCAGAGCATTTTTCAATTTGGTTTTAACCCAGTAAACTAAAAAGAGATGTGCAGAGATTCATACTTAAATAGCTTTTAGTGAAGTATATCTATGTGAAAGGTGCAGGAATTCAAAAGACAAATATGTAACACATTTGCTAACAGCCTAGGACAGCCTACTGGATGCAAGCGTCCCTTT
Organism: Protopterus annectens; assembly: GCF_019279795.1. Lineage (NCBI taxonomy): Eukaryota > Metazoa > Chordata > Ceratodontiformes > Protopteridae > Protopterus > Protopterus annectens. The sequence continues at coordinate 1,424,253,201 of NC_056735.1, forward strand.
TTAGAAGAAGTACTGTTTGGTGAAGTACCTTAGCAGTCACACATAAAACAAATGAAGGCTGAGGGAATTAAACCATGTACTACAGCAAACAGCACTTTAACAGCTCATAGCCTTACTCATCTGCACTGAGTGCAAGACAAACTGTTGTAGCCCTAATATTTCACCTTTCACACCTATGTGCCAGCATAAAGCAAGTTAAATAAAAATGTATTCACAGTTAAAATATTAAGATTAAACCCATAAATTTCATGCTGACAGATTTATTCCCAGGTAAATAATAAACACACTGTCAGCATTCAACAGTATAAGGAAACCAAGGATTACATCCAAAGAACGTCTCATATGATGATGCTCCAGTTTACTACAATCAGTTTCCCTTCTTTATGCAATAACTACTTTAGTAGTTCCTAATCTTCCAGTCCATGGGGGACCACTGAGGAGCCTGGTCCAAATTTCCAGTTGCCCCAAAGCACTGTCTGGTTAAGTGACTTGCTCAAGAATAGGACAGGGCAGAATCATGAGGCAAAAGTACAGATTTTCGCAAAACTGGAGACAGATAAGAACAGACTATTCTAAATCATTTAAAATGTTAAGAAAACAACAGGTTTTGCATCAACATGTATTTTATGAACCATATTAACTATGAAACTCTACGGCTGGCATTGACAGGCCAAAATTATCAGTCATTCACAAAAAATAAAAAAATAAGTAAATAAAAATAAGTTAAAAGAGGCCAGGTAGTTGGCATGAAGGATTCGACTCTTGCCTGTTATAGCTTTGGTACAGTGTTTGAGGCTGTGTGACCTTGAGTTATTCACTTAACTAGACAGCCTCCCTAACTGGGGCATTTCTCATGCACACACACACACGCACACACACACACACACACACACACACACACACACACACACACACACACACACACACACACACACACACACACACAGTAGCAGCAAAACCAAGGCTATACAGATACTAAAACCTAAAATCTGTTTTATCCCTTTGGGCATGGATTTTCAAATTTCGAGTGTTTGAGCCACTCTGTGTGTACCAGAAAACAACAGCCTGCTGTGTGTGCATGAATGCTGAGCAAGAAAAATGGGGGGAAAACAATAAAAAAACAAAACAAAAACAGAATGGATTAAAAAAAAATAATGCATGCATGGCCATGGCCACTGCCTAGGTCATCTTGTGATGGATCTAGCCTCAACTCGATTATATTTTCTGCATTACCACTATCAACTGCTTTGGTTACTTTTTCATAGAAATTAATGAGGTCAAAGAGGCAAGACCTGCCTTTGACAAAGCTGAATTCATGAGGCTCCAAAGTTAAGAAATTTTCAATACCCAGATTAATGATGTCTGAGATGATACACTCCATAGTTTTCCATATGATGCTAGTGAGACCAATAGGTCTATAGTTAAAAAGGGTCTATTGTTGGTCCACCCTTGTGTAATAGCATTACAATGTCTGTTTTCCAGGCTTCAGGAATGTAACCAGTGGAAAGGCTTAGATTAAAGAAATTAAGTAGGGGTTCAGACACAACATATTTAGTTCTAATAATGGCAGCCTGCTATATTATTACTTCCCATGGATGAAGTGTTGTTAACTTTTGTGATGGCTGATAAAAATTGTTCTATACAATTAAATGGGGTAGCTAGGATTGTGGAATAGCTATAACTGTGGGTTCAGTAAAATTTTCATTACATCTGTCAGATAAGATACTTGCTATAGGCCACCAAAATAATACAGGACAACACGCAGCCTGTGCATGGGCTGTTTAAGCAGCTGCCATCAGGCAGGAAATATTGCAGCATCTGCTGCAGGACTACAGGATTCAGTAACAGTTTCTACCCTAGAGTGATTAGACTTCTGAACTTGGACACTAGTCCCATGGGTCTGGACACATAATAAGTCCATTTTTATTTATATGTGCAATATAGACTTTCATATATTCCAAGAAAGTGCAATATTTATTTATTATATCCATAATCAGTATTATTTAAACCACTCAAGTGCAATATTAGCCAAATAACCTAGGAATTGTTCAATCTGTGATGTGTTTTGTATTACTTTAAATAGGGCAGTTAATTTAACTTAGGGAAGGATATTCTTTTTTTATATGAGTGTTGGTAAATGTCTCTGCTCTTTCCTGCTTGTATTGGGAGTAGTATTGCATTTGTTAGTTATGTTTATTCCTCTACTTGTATGTGTTGTTTCATTTTTCTTTGTAAACTCAAGAATTGAGCTGCAAGAAATTTCATTTAGGCTACACGTGTGTAGTTCTAAATGACAATAAAGTTTACTTTGACTTTACTTTGACTTTGACTATTTCCTTTAGGTCAGAGCATGCATTATTATTGTGGGCTCACTCTGAACATTGTCGGTGTAACTTCTTAACTGCCTGACACAGGTAAAGAAAGGTCAGTAGGTATTTTAGGGTTTAGTGGTTATTTTAAGAAAATAATCAGCCTTAGGGTTTCTTAATGATTCCCTTAAACCAGTGGTTCCCAAACTTTTTCGATTCTCGACTCCCTTGTTGAATCCAGGTTTTCCCAAGGCGCTCCTCCATTCAAATTCTAACAAGTATACTTTGCAAAATAGTATGTTACTGTGAAAAAGTTTACAAAGGACTGGACCCAAAACTGTACACTTCATTCTAAATGCTTCTTTATTACTTTCTGCAACTTTTGGTTTTATTTACTTATTCATTTTGAACTGGATTAAATAAAGTGATTCCCTTTGTCCATTTTTAGCAACACCTTGGGTAGAAATTGAGATTACAAAGAAATGCAGAGACTGACAAACATTAACACCATTGTAATTAATAAAAAACAGCACAGTAATAATAGTACATGGCTTCTGAACTCTACACTGAACTCAAACATGCCAGCATCACAATAAACTACATATATGAAAACACACATGTTCTGTTTAACTCACACACATCCAAAATGAATTTAATCATTTTATTTTATGCCACTGGATCTTTTCCTGTGCATCTCCCTCTAATTAAACCATAGTCCAAAGCATATGTCTAACAGGCATTACACCTCTCACATTTCGGTGTACCTAATACAGTTTGGGGGTACTTTCCCTCCATATACATCCCTCACGGATTGTACTGTTAACCAACACTATTAAAGTCATGCTTGAAGACAATTTAAAGACAGGCTTTAGGAATGACTAATCAATAACTATTATTATATTATTACAGAAACATGCACGCATATTCCACACTGTTTGCAAAAATTGGGAACGATGTACTATAAAAACATTCAACTTGAAATCCACGACACACTAACCCAAGTAAACAAAAAGTAGTTTTGATTCCACTGAATAATCAGGACAACAGAAACCAAAAGTCCACACTGTATTTTGTATGCATATGCATTATATGCTTAATCCGTAATAAAATGCCCTGCACTATATAAACAACATAAACAAAAAAGGCCAAAAATTGCAAAAATGCAAAATATGAAGTGTCATGCACTTTCAAGACAGCTGTCACTTCTTCCACAAAAAGCATGTATTCGCTACATACCGTGTGGGACAGAGAAAATTTATTTACCTAGAAGTTGCTGCAGTTCGTTACCCATGTTATTATTTATTATCCCCACCACTTCCTTCCTCTTCTGCCATGTTTGTTTACAATGCTGCAGAGCACTCTGGGAGATGATGAGAACAGACTGCAGAGAATCCTTCCCTGCTATGCCCAAGGAGTTACGGGTCATGCCTATGCTTATTCTTAGACCCTAAGGGAGGTTTACAGCCTGCTGGCTGCAAAGACTGTAGCTGTCAGAATTTGGTGTGTGTACCTCCCTCTGAAAGGAAAGAGGTGGGGACTTTTATTTGTCTTATTGCACTAGTGACCTATTGTACAGTACACTCTACTTTCATGAAGTGAGATAATTTAGGTGTCATGCTGCATTAAGAAGTAAACAAAATAAAACTTTAAGAGCTCGGTTCACTCGATTTGTTAAAGAGAGGAAAGCAGCATGTGTATCTGAAAAGATATGTCAGAGTGCATAAGAAATGTTTTAACAGGAAGCACATGCATGCAGTTATCAGGCTGCATCAAAGTAGAATCACAATAAGTTAGGACTTTGTAAACAGATGGTTTAAAGTTAACTGTCTAGCGGCCGCAAAATAAACCACAAACTAATAAGCTTAGTAAGTAAGCTTATTAGTTTGTGATTTATTTTGCAGCTAAGCTTATTAGTTCGCTGTGCCCCTGTGAGGAAGCCGCGGCTCCCCAGGGTGCCGTGGCACACACTTTGGCAACCTGTGCTTCAAACTCTTTACTGGTTTGCCCACATGTGCTCCTAAGGTAGGTAGAATAATGCCTCGTAGAACCATTAAGCAATTTCTTTTTTCTCTTGTTAATAAAGTTTATTTATACAGGTATTTCATCTTGTGTTTATTTTTAAATTTCTAATTGTATTTGTTGCATATAGGGACTGCTTTATCAATACACATATTTAAGTGGGAAAAGAATTCAGAGACATATACAGCAGCTTTAGCAATGGGATCCATCAGAGGGGGATCTGAACGTATTCAGCAGGTAACTTAAGAAAGTTTATTTCTGAGAATTCCCTAAACACAGAGCTATTTACAGGAAACGTTCCATCAGTTTTAAAGGAAAAGGTCACTAATTTACAGTCTGATTTAACAAGGCAAGATGATACATATGGAGCTGTGCAAAAAGTGGCCATTTGTGGGAGGATTAGACGAAGGATATTGGGGCCCCTGGTAGGATGGTTAACTATTTGTAAAGGAGAGCTAGTATTTATAATATCAAGGAAACATTAGGCATGCTGACCATTGGTACTGTTGGTTAGACAGTTTATGTAAGGATAGTTGAATTCCCCCGATAGAAAGATGTTGGATTAAATGGGGATTTCAGCAAATATGTTAGCTTTTGTGCACAGAGGGGAATATAGAGGGTGTTGTATAGCTACCTATGAAATATGTATTTGTTTTGTTTATGTTGATTTGGAGATATAGGAGTTGAAATGTGGTGTCCTGAGGAATTTGTCATAAGGTGCTAATATTCTTAACAAATACCGATAGTCCCCACACATTCACCAGTAGATCTGACTATATGATAGGCACCATTTCCAGGAAAAGATGGAGTGCTTCCATTGTTCTGAAACCATGTTTCTGTAACTACACATATTTAAATGTATTCAAGTTGCAGGAGTCCGTCAAGTCTAGGCATTTTTTTTTTGTTGCTAAGACTCCCAGTCCCGAGTACAGCCAGATAATTGGGGTCCAGGTTAGAATTTACTAGGCTGGAATGTCTATCAGATGGACTCTGCCTAAACATACACTATGAGGACAGAAAAAGATTATCTAGAATGTGAAATCCTTGGTATGAGAAGTGTAGACCATTCCTGGCAAGGCAGGAAGGTCTGACAGTCATTTCATCCCAAGCTGACAAATAATGGGCCCTCTGGAATGAAACTAGCTATATAGCCACTTATTAAAGCCATTTATCTTCTCTTTGACTGTCAGAATCATTCTGGGTTATGATGAAATACTACTCAAGACCAGTGTCTTTCCTGCTTCAGACACATGCATAGCAATTTCAGTCATATCCTTCTGTATGTCCCTCTGGGTAGAGTGTCTAAGGTCATTTGCTCCTCACAGGGACCACTGTCAGGTCACAATGATATTTATCAGGATGGAGGGATCTAAAACCTTGATCACAGATCTTGGTTCCAGAAAGGCATCTAACTGTCACCCTGATCTTATCCTGCCTAGTAAGGAAGAAGTCCATATGTCTGACAATATAGTCACTTACTACCAAAACATTGTTGTAGTTAGATGCAGTCTCTGCAGGCTATTAGGGCTTGAAGTCTGCACCCTTGTGACTCTTAGAGGTATACGCAATGGCTGTTGGTGTGAAGGTTGAAGGTGATGTATGTTATGTTATAACATATATAAAGTATGTTATTGTGTAAACTAATGTCTGGGGCTTCTTAGTCTTCAGGCAAGGATGCTTAGGCAGTGTTCTTTTAGGTTCATATGTTCATAGATTAATACTAGTCTTTTTTTATCCTAGCATCATTAATAGTCTAGCCACAATATCTCAGATCATAAGTGACTTATACATAGTTTTGACCCCTTTCAATAAGGGTTTGAGGGGGCCAGATCTAGAGTATATTTATGACTGCCCATCCATTAATCTAGTTTATGTTTAAAGATGGTCAGGGAGGTACTATGCTTTACATCTGATATCTATTCCAGAAAACAGGGATTTGCTGGGATATGTAGCTATCTTATCAGCAGAACCTTTATGTTTTGATGGAAGGTAAGTTCTTTTGAATGTGTGTTTAACATGTTATTAGTTTTGCAAGATATACAGGAGGTGACATAGGACTGGACCCTTTGAGGGGCTGTAGGCTAGAGAGAGACGTCACCTCTCATGTCCAAGCACATACCAAAGGGCCATTATACTCTAGGGCAATTATACTCTATTTTGGGCCTGATGGGGAGAGGTAGATAGGAATGATAACTTCCTTAAATCTGGAAAAAAACATCCGTGGTGATTAGTCTGGCTAGGTAAAATAATTTCCTAACAACAGTGGATACATGGTGATCAAATGATAGTTTGCTGTCAATGAAAGTGCCCAGGTCCCTACTAACTGAGCTAAGTTTCAAAGGTGTGTCACCTGTGTGCTTCATTTCTTGGCATTTGGTTTTAGGCTATATACCAGGCACCACTTAATGGTGCATGTTAATTCCTCCTGAAGAATCTGGAAGTCAGATAGAGAGTTAATGGCAGCTCCAAGTCTGCATTCATTTGCAAACTTGGTCAGCAACAGGCCCTTGACATAAGTCTTGACATCAGAGAAATAAATACCAGAGAAGGGGTTCTAGGACTAACCTCTGTGGAACACCGTGGGTAACTATTCTTTTCAAAGAGAGCATGCCTTACACCCTAATAGATTGGGTTCTGTCCCCTCTACAAGGAAAGTGTGGGGGGGGCATTATAATCCAGATAGACTTTTCTTTTGTGAACTGTATGTCCTGTTGTTTTTAAGAGATTGTATGAAGACATTTATTCAGGTTTCCTTGGAAGTAAAGAGTGATGGCATTTTGTTGCAGATTTTGTTTAAGCCAATGATAACATTTTTTGAAGTGAACATTGTCTCTTGTTTTATTCATAAAATGCTATTTTTGATATGAAAATACTGTTAACTCTGCTGTAATGTTGTTCAATTAATTATTTGAATAGGTGTATGTACACCATGCAATATGGTGTGATGCTTAGGGTATTTCAGCTTTAATGTATTATCTAAACAATATGGTAATGTGTGCAGCAGCAGAAAACATACAGCAACTGACATTGATTTGGGACACCTGCAGAAATGTGGTTAAAAGAAAGAGATTACAGCAACAACATAGCAGAGATGCTTGCTTGTCAGTCAAAAGGGAGTTATACAGCCAAGAGTGGGGTCTTTGATGGTCACCAGCCAAAACGTGTACTGATAGACATTTGCTTCCCTTCAAGAGAAGTATTGTGTTCAAGGATAGTGAGTCTTGGGAGATACCATCTGGTCAGTTTACTGTAAGAGAGCATGGAATAAGAGAAAGACACCTGTAGATATATTTGGAAGATTATTGAAAGCTTACCTGACATTACTTGGAACCTTTGGTGGATATGAAATCTGAACTATGACTTTGATTTTTTCTTCAGATACTTTTCCTGCTACAAAATTAAGCTTAATTTCTTTTTACCTTTTTGCTTCATGATTAATAAAGTGCATTGAATTTGAAGTTCTGCCACTGGTGTGTGGTATGACTGTGTTACATACTAAATATATACATACATACATATATATATATATATATATATATATATATATATATATATATAGAGAGAGAGAGAGAGAGAGCATAGATATATATGACACAGACTCACTTTAGTTTGGTGAGTTACTCTGAATAGGGACATTAATTTTGTTCTATCCTACTGATAAACTGATAATTTATCCCAAGTGTCTTAATAAAAAAAAAATATGTTTTATTTTCCTCTGGTTCCTGACCAGCACTTCCCATTGCCCCGTTGAAGTGTTGTAATGGTTTCATTTTTCAGTAAGCCTTCTTTAGTGCTGAAAGCCCTCTTCTTTAAAGATAAGATTCATTATAACACATCTACTGCACAAATGCATTTCTTAGATTACAAAGGTAATTATAGGTCCTGAAGTTCTATCAGCAGGCTAAACAACTAGATGAACAAAGCACCAGGGAAAAACAGGTCAGGGTAGAGAGTAGAAAGAATTTGAGTCACTTGAGACAGTGTGTAACTCACATTTAATGTTAATAAATTAACTAAGCAGAGTGTACATTTAAGATAGCTTATACTTTGTGACATGTTATTCATTGGTGATGTTTTACTTTTAGGTCTGTTCAGATGGCTATACTTTTTGCAACGCTACTATGTTGGAAGGCTTCTCTAGAAATATGGCACTGCCCATTGCCATAAGACGAGATGCCAATAAAATAATCACTTATGACTGCAGCAGGAGTTATGCTACTGGACTACTTGGATGCAGTCTCTCTCTATTTTTTATTAACATAGTCTTTTAATAAGTTTACTCTTATTTTTTTTTAATGTTTATATTATTTTATTTTGTAGAATGTAGTATTTGTTTTATGTTCATACCAGTCTTGTACAGCTCAAAGACTCCAAAACATATACCCCATTACGTTTTGAGCATAAAATGGAGGTTAGAAGCAAAAATTACCAATGACACAGCTGATGGGCTGTCTTACCAAACATCCCATCAAATCATTTTACACCCCCACTGCCGTGCAGACTATTATCCCATGTATATGAAATAGTCGTAGTGATCTAAGCAAAGGAAGTGTGTCTATTAAGGATAACTATTCTGAGAGTCTAATCACTTAACTCAGGAAGTTGTTTGGGCATGTTTTGTAGCTCCTCTTTAATTAATACAGTAAATGAAAAACTTTTTCAATTGAAATTATGGCTTCAAAATCAAGAGATATGGTAGTACTATCTCTGCAGGTAAGTCCAGTTCTAAGATATACTGCTATGCTGTTTATTTTAAAATCCTGTTCAATTATGCCACTTTGTTAAAGTTGATCATATGAAGGAAAATGTGCGCTCTAGCTAGGAAAACAACCAAACACTTTTTTTCAGCTGCTTTTTTGTAACCCCCTAAAAGCATAATTTCTATATAGTATTAATATATGGTATGATGATGCTGTGGTAGCATTGTTACCTCACAGCAAGAGGTTCTCCCGTTCGATTCTCGGCGTGGCTTGGGAGTGCCTCCTGTGTGGAGTCTGCATGTCCTCCCCGCGATTGTGTAGCGTTCGAAAGATGTGCGTGCGTAAATGGGCATGCCTTCGTTGAAGGTTGGGCATCGAGCTGGCACCTCGGCGTTGCGTAAAAATCTACTGCCAATCATTAGTGGATCAGAGTTTCACTGTGGCGACCCCACAAACAACAACATTAATATATGGTATATATAAGCCAAAAGACAAACAACAACATTAATATATGGTATGATCCCAGTTATTCTTATTAGGAGTAATATATAATTTTCACCCAAGGGGTGGATAAGGCCAATCTATAACCAAATGAGATGGGTTATTTTGAGCATAGGAAAATGTCTCAGCTTAAATGGCCTGCAAATGCAGCTAGCCTAGTACTTACCTATGAACCTATAAACCTATAAAAATAGATATAAAAACATTAGCTAGATGCATTTCATTTACTCACATTCTTTTTTATCTGGTTCTCTCTTGATTTCTTTCTCTCTCTCTACCTCCATCACCCAGATGTCACAGCTGTAGTATAGACTTCTAGTGTCAATCACTGTAAAGTTAAGTTGATGGGCAAAAACATACTACAGATATGCTCATTTGTCCTTGTTATATGAAGTGCTTATGTTCATGTACCTGAGGTGCATAGGTTGATTTTCTCAACTGGAACTGCTGCTTTTAATACAGATTAAACTTATGAGAAGAGAAGTATATTTGAAGCTCATATTCAATATTTGTTGTAAATGTCCTGGATTAAACATCAGAAAGTCGCCATTCCTAAAATGAACTGCCAAGTTGCAGACATTTGAACTTTGCAAAATGATTTTTACTTTTGATAAAATAAAAGCAAATAATGCATGTTGCTTTCTGAAAACATGAAGTTCACAAAATGTTATATTAAACAGAAAGATTGGGAAATTTCTTGGAAGTCAAGAATTGGCACAGATGTATCATTGTGTCTGTATATGTCTGTGGGGGGGACTAGTGTAGACCATTTGGTGGGATACGCCCCATTTTTCATGAAAAATGGCCATTATAACTTCAGAACTTCTGCGTGCTAATAAGTACATTTCCTATCAGTGAAACTTTGTTTGATTATTTAATTTATTGCTTGTATAGTTTGTTTAATTGCTGTTTTTTGGTTGTTTGATGTTTCCCCAGGGACATTTCTGCAGCAGTCCTGGGCAATCTAGATAAAAGGGAACATGTTTTGTAATTTAATGTTATTAGATAGACTACAATGTGTCATAATAAAAGTGACTACAACACCTGAGTTAGTTTGGAAAATGAACACCAAAATGAGAGTTAATATAGTAAAGAATCACAGTAAGCTCATGCATTGCAGTAATAATAGAAGAAACAACTAAAATAACACCATAAGATTTATACCATATTGCATTGTATGTACACACCTATTCAAATAATTAATTGAACAGCATTATAACACAGAAAATAGCATTTTCATGTAAAAAATAGCATTTTAACATCCTTTTAGCATTTGCTGTAGACAACATATTTATCATTGTGATAAAATCAGTAAAACAATATTTATTGCCAAAATAAAACAAAAGATAGTTGGCCAGATTCAATAAAGCCTACATGGTCCGTTTCCACAGTAGAGCACTGTTATGGATTCAGTAAGCAGCTCTACATGCGGTGCAGAGTCGCCCACAGCCACATAAACAAGGTAAACACCGTGGAATGCAAATTACAGCATAAGCAGCTGAAGTGTATGCTAATCAAGCAATCCAAGATGGAGGAGCTATTCAACAAGCTATAAAGCAACCGTGTAGACTCATTGCTGGTTTTCCCTGTGAATTCCAAAACCTATTTGAATACAGCCACAGAAAGGAGTCTACACAGAAATAATGTTAGGGCCTGCTTTTGCTTTAATTCATGTGTATGTGCAACAGGCTGAAGTCTATGTTGCTGCTGTTGCTAATAGACCATAGCCAAGAAGATGAAGAGTTTTCAGACTCTGGGTAACTTATCATAATCAAAGGAAACCAACAACCTTCTAGTAACAGTTTTAATTCAGTTTAAAACAGTGAAACAGTGTAAAAAGTCCACATAAAAAGATAAGTGCTTTTGTTCCAAAGTTATTTTAAAAGGAACTTCATCAGATCGATGAAGTTCCTTTTAAAATAATTTTGGAACAAAAGCACTTAACTTTTCATGTGGACTTTTTAGACTGTTTCACTGTTTTAAACCAAATTAAAATTGTTACTGCAAGGTTGTTGGTTTTCTTTGAAGACATCCTAAGCTGCAGAATTTATTCGTATTGGTTTGGATTTTTTTCTTGTAACCTAACGTAATCTACATGATGTGGAAATTGTAGAGCGCTACAGGGTGGAACTCTGCAACCTCTGTCGTCCTCAACTCGGAGCCAGGGAAAATTGAGGGGAACCCATCCCAGAGAGACAAAGGTACATGTAGCACCAAGACTTTTCATTACAAGTACCTTTCAGAGACCAACAGGAGACATGCTGGGGGTGTCATAGACATCAGCATCCAGGATCCTCTAGTAATTCTTGAATGCTATACTCCAGCATGTTAGTGACAACATATACATTTTCCCTGTACTCCTTAGGATAGGGCCAGAAATATGCAGGAGTTCTACCCTGTAGCACACTACCCTGAAGTTCCATAGATTGCACAAGTAGAAATTAAGGCCCCACCTCGGGAACACAGAATGCTCTACATTAATAGAAAGGGCTTCCACACTATTAACTGCCAATTTGTGTGTAATGCCAAGGGAATTATCTTGAATGTGTGTTCTGGCAACCCAGGCAGTTACCATGACTCACATATCTGACATACCTCCTAACTGTATCAAATGTTCACTAAGGGGATATCCCACAGGGTCATTTACTTGGGATGCAGGTTATGCACTGGAACCGTGGCTGATGACACCCATCAGAAATGCACACACACCTGCTGACACCATAATGAGGCAAATGTTCAAACCAGAAATTTCACAGAGCATGTGTTTGCGTTACTAAATTCATGGTTCCAGAGCCTAGATACATCTGGGGGAGCCCTGCAGTACAATCCACGGACATGTACTGAAATATTCACAGTATGTGCCATGCTACACAACATAATCCTGAGGAAACAGCTTTAGCCGGATCAACAAGGGGAAGGAGCACACATCACAAAACCAATGGCAAGGTCACCATAGCCACAAGCAGGTGAGGAGTCAGAGGGGGGAAGCAGCAGCTGCTGGGGATGTAGGCAGGTGTAGGCAAGCTCAATATGTTCTCACATTGGCTAAGAGACAACACATAGCACACTCACTACCACCTAAGAGCCTAAAACCTTCCTCCTATGAACATACATATAGTAACATTGATGCCAGGCAACTCTCACAACCTTCACCTTCCCATGTATTTGCTGTGTACTCCTTGCCCTGAACTAAAACTGTTGCAACTACTGGAATTACAATGAAAGTGATGAACCTGGAGTGTATTGTGTAATAATATGAATGACTGGCATATCCTTGCATGTTGTTACTTGGTAGTGTAAAAGGTGGGAGATTTGTACAGAAGTTACCTTAACATGTGACAGCAGGAACTTGTTTGACTTATATGTGTCCGTTATTAAGTAGTAGACCACAGGTATTAAAGATTCACGCAGTCATACCTCTCAAAAGTAGTGATGGTCACTGCATGTCTTCAGTTTAGCCCCATAAGTTTGTACTAGAAAATCAATAAAGACAGAAGTTAGAAATATAGAATATACATATCAGTTTCAGACTTCACAACCCTCACAAGATCATTAACAATTAAGATGGAAACATTTTGATGCTACCACTGTCTAACTTTCTAAGACCAATAGAAGTCAAAGGTATAATTACCCAATTCAATATCATAAATGCAGATATACTAATCACTAAGTTAACTGTATACCCTGAGCATCGGGCACAAAGCTTATGTATCCCTGAATCCAAAAGATACAAAACAGGGATATGACACAGTTATCATCACTTGCACAGGGTGTTATGTGGGCAGGTGGGAAGCCCAAGCTGACACAAAAGGTTGGCAAGTGTGTGTGAGCAAGAAAGAGAAGCAGGCAGACATTTGGATAAAGCAACAAATGGCCAGTGAGACAAAATGAGTTTTAAGCTTCATGGCTGAACCATGTAAATGTTGTGTGTGTGTATTTGTGTCTGTATGAATCCTCCAGGTGAAATCGGTGTGTGAGTGTCTGCATTAACACAGCCAAACTCTGTGCTAGCTCTACATCTTGGTATGTCAGACAGGTGTGATCTATGCATGGTAGAGGTGGTAGTTTATTGTTGTTATACCCGACCATGAGAATTGCCTCTGCCAGGAATTGCACTGGCATGTCCATGCCTATGGGGAGATGCACTGCTGCTACCTGAATGTTTCTGATGTCTTCTAGAGGAGCTTTTCTCATGAGGATGCCCAGGACCACAACCCCATGGCCTGCCACTTCTGGGTGTGGACATCTCAACCACTGATTGAGCATTGGAAGCACTGCCACTATGGAAACATGACCGGACATGGTCATATTGGCTAACAGCAAATGATGTGGCTAACCTATGGCCACGAGGATGCCATCCCCCTCCCAGCAGATTTTCCATCACAGACACTGCCCGTTCCAATGTGTCATTCATCCAATCCATTGAATCGGCAACACAGTGGAGGCAGTCACGCAGATCAGCTTGTGCCACATCTACAATCCTAAGCATTTCTTTGGAGGACCTATGGTAATGTGCCTGTGCCTCCATGATAGCACTAAACATATGCTGAGTGGCACAGGAAGAGACATCTGTATCAGGTGGAGGATGGACAGCAGACCTCCATCAAGCACCCCTAGCAACCCTCTTGCATGGATCCTCACCTATACTTTGGCTACAGACAGAGTCAACAGGCATTGAAGCCACAGTAACCACATTTCTCTGACTGATTGTCATGCCCTCCACTCCACCTGTCCAATATCTGATGGCTCCCTAGAATGGGTAGGCATAGGCCTACTGGCTATGTCCAATGGAACTTCAGGGGATGGCTGTATGTCAACCTCAGTGTCAGATTCAACCTCTGCACCCCCCCCCCCCAACTGTGCCTCTGTTTGGCCACTATCATCATCTGAGTCTGCTGATACTCTGACATCAGGTGGCAGAAGTCCCACAGTTCCACTGTCAGGATCACCTGTGATAATAAGCAACAAATACAGGAACAATTAATATCTACACTGTTATAGTCCAACATATGCTAATAAAATAACAGTGATGCCACTATTAGATAATACAGCAATACATACAACAGTCCTGACATCAACATCGCACACTAAAATATTTGTTTGAATTGCTCATCAGTACTGACATAAAAATGTTTGGCTTACCATTTGCAGATGATGGTACTCTCTATATGCTGGATGGTCCCAGAAGAAGTTAAGCAAAAGGTAAGGACAACATCATCACAATTAACAGTAACACAGATGGTAGTACTTTATCCCCTTTCTATGTCCATTTACTATAGTCAGTCAGAATGTGTTGTTAACTGTAGCAATCTTCAACCCCCCCCCAAAAAAAAATACTTGTGAAGCACTACTAATGTACTGATTTAAATTGTTTTACTATACAACAGTATTTAATTGAAATACAAAAGCCTACCTGGAAGCTCCTCCTAGGACATGCTTGCTGTCCCTGAAACAGTAGCACCAATGTCAAGGACATGGTGTTCTGCACTTTCCTTGGAGCTGTCTGGATCCCTGACAGTGGACAGTAACTCTTCATTTGCTGTTAGTGATGACTCTGTAGCAGCCCCCTTGATACCCATCTGATCACAGGCCACAGCAGCTACTCTCCTTCATGCAGATGAGATCATGTTAGTAGCCCTATGGAGCACTTGATCATATGTCCTGCTGTGGCTGCCCACTGCATTAATGTCTGCAACTATCTGCTGCCAAATTTGCATTCTGCCTGACATATCTCCGTGTCCCCTACTTAAGTAGGAAAGCACTATGTTGCTTAAAAGCATCCACAATGACCTGATTCTCAGGGTCAGTGAAGGGTGTTTTTTGAGGATTGAGACACCTGGGTGCCATAGTCCTAGGTGTCTTAAAAGTTGAGTGAAGGATAATACACATGAGTATTACATAACTACAAAATGACTGTTCCCAGATAAAACAGAAAAGGTAGCATTTCAGTATTACCCACTGGAGAAATGTAAAACAGTCTAGAGATTTGAAATATGGGCAATAGGCTGGATGCAAAAAAGAATAACAATAGCAACATATCACTGTTTGTGCCATAACAGAAATGCAGCTTTGCTCCCCCACCCCCAAAAGAACAGGCAAATGATACATTCTGCTAACAAAACATCATCAAAATGCTAAAAGTGCTATCAAATGAACTGTCCCTGAAACATGTCTACAGAGTTAACATAGAACATTCCATGTTATGTTTATTGCCAATCATGTATACCTGTGAAATGCTCTGGCAAACATGCCCATGCCATCAGTACACTTTTAACCAATGCATACAGATAAAAGTGGAATGCCTTTGCTAAGCTATAAATATATATATATATATATATATATATATATATATATATATATATATATATATATAAAACTATTAAACAGATGTTCTTAATTGCATTTCAGCATATGCAGCATATAGCTGACAAAATGCAAGCATACTTTTTCAAGTTCAGGAATCCTCTGTGCAGATATAGCCCAAAGTAATAGCCTCTTTTCTGTGTTCTCCACATAAACAAGTCTCCTCACCTTCAGTTTTCCTAGCTACATGGTTGTCTTTCTATGGTGTAGATTCAGGACTGTCAGCATGGTGAAGATGCAAATGAGGTGTGAACTGATTAGAATTGCTGAATCCCAAATACTTGGCTCTGTGTATCACATGTAAACATAGTGCAGGCATTTGCTCAGTATTTGTTTTTAATGGATTGCAACTGTGAATGATTACTGGTAAGGAGAAGGAAAACACAACAGCAATCCAGACTGCCCTACATCCAGTGGGTGTGTCAGGTTAGACTTACAAAGTGTTAGATGTAATTTTGTCAAGGTTAGAAATGTAAGTAAGCAGCACACAATTCACAGGTTCTGGTCATTAACATCCAACCTCCCATTCATTTGTTGACAACTGCATTTTATATTATTGCCATTTAATATCCTCACACATTTTAAGGACAGTGATATAGAATGGCTTACAGACTGCATGCCTCAGATAATTGGTCAGATAAAAAAAGAATGAGCAACAATTGCAGAGAGGTAAGACATAGATGCATATTTGTAAGCAATACTCATAACTGGTTGTGTGATCACTTTGTAAACTACATTCAAAATGAATAAATGTACAAATAACACTTTGATGATGTCATATTACTGTAGATTATGTTGCAGTTGGTTGTATGCAGAATTATTTCAGTTCCTTGCTACGAAGGTGTTTGTGTGGCAAAGAGGAATAAGTCCTGCTTGCTGTGTTCTGAAGGTTCATTGGAGTGAGAGTTCAAATCCAGACCTATGTAGAAATATCTTAAGTGTACTAACATACTGTAGTGTGTATGTCATAGATTGCTTTTCCTCATTTCAATTATTTTTCCA
Organism: Protopterus annectens; assembly: GCF_019279795.1. Taxonomy (NCBI): domain Eukaryota; kingdom Metazoa; phylum Chordata; order Ceratodontiformes; family Protopteridae; genus Protopterus; species Protopterus annectens. The sequence goes on from NC_056735.1 coordinate 1,424,270,095, forward strand.
TTTTTTCTTTTTTTTCCTTTTATTTATTTATTTTTGGGGGGAGGTCAGTGTTTGCATGATGTGCAGCTTAGTGCAAACACGGGAAATGGAGAAAATGAATGTCAGGTTCAGCTGTGCTTATCTAGATTGCATGAAGCATGGCAGTGTGCAAACTGAACTAGTGGCCCACTGAAGAAGCAGACGGAACACCTGAAAAAGGGTGTCTGTAAAAGGGCAAAGGTCAAAAACAGTACATTTTTACAATTTTTGTGTTTCATTGTGCAACTGTGCTTAGTGGCACTGTGTGATGGTTAGCCAGGTTCCCCAGCAGCTGCAACCATTGAACCCCTGCAGACAGGACTCAGACAGCCAATAACTGAAACCAGATAGATTCAATTAATTCTTTTGGGCACTGTGCAAACCTGCTAAGTGGCATTGCATGGCAGTTAACATAGAGACCTTAAGAATGATTAGGAAATTAGAAAATGTCAGGTAACTAGTCCTGTGGCAGCAGGTGTAAGTGTAGGTTAGAGTACAGATGCTCCTGGTTTCTAATACAGAGTGTGCAACTTAGTTTTATTGTTGTGACAATACAGTTTATAGCAATGAACTGAAAAATAGACAAGTGTTATTTCAACATTCTTGTAGCAACAGATATAAGTGTAGGACTTTCATACACATGGTCCTGGGCTCTAATGCAGGACATTCCATACACTTTTACTGTTGGCCCACTTCCCATTATATTCACCCTCCCTTATAACACTTTAGATAGTGGAGCTAATATGAATCATAGATGTGAAATACATAAGACACATACACAATTGGATCTATATCCAGTAACCTTGTCAAGTCACACACATACATGTTTAACAGCTCAAACTGTCAACTGTATTTATGCCGATTCCAGACTATATCTGAGTAGCACTTCTTCTGTGGCAAAGATGGAAAAATCAATGGTGTGGAAGAAAATGGTTTGCCCCTTATGCCTAGGTTTGAAAACCACAGTGTAAAAATAAATTTTCTTCAGTGTATAAAGGCAAAAATAAATGTGTCAGGTCATTACATTTATGCCCCCAGTGCATGTCTACAAACCTAACTCACCTAACAGTTATCTTCCAATTATCAATATGTATTTCCAAGCTACATCAGCAACATCCCTCAAACTAAGGTCAAGTTTCAGATTACCCTTCCTATATCAAATATTAATTTCATCCATGCTTGACACTTCTGTACTCCATTTAACATCACACAAAAGTGATTGGCATCATTGCTTGGGTTTGCGCACTACCAGTAAATGAGATAACTGGAACTGGCAGGAAAGCATCCAGTTTCGATTGCTCTAGTTTGACTGGTAAATGTGGCTGGCATTAGAGATGAAGGTGCCAAGTTTAGAGCACATAGGTGGGTTGTCCAGGATTGTAGAACATTTATTGGACTCCTGGTAAGGTGTCACAACCAAAGCTTCTGCATGGGGACTATTCTGGCTCACAGTACAAGTGTGAGGCATGGAATAATGTGCCCCAGGCTGTATCCAGGTGACTGCTATCTCACACACTGGAGAATAGTGTAGTCATCATTTTAATGACCTACAAAGGTGAAAATGGGATACTCTCTGTGATGATATGAGGTAGTGCCATCTGTGCCAAGGACAGTAGGGCAGTGCATATGTAACATATGCCAGCATAGCTAGCTGGAGTTTTGTAAAGAATTTTATTTCATTTGACTATCATACTGATTTGTACAAATGCTTGTTTTAAAAATGTATTTGTAAGGTTGCTTGTGTTAAAAATGCACCAACAGTGGGTCCTGCTGGAAAGAAAAGAGATATACATGTATGTCTGACAGTATTATTATAACTGATTAAATGTATATGTTTTAACAGAGAATTCTGGTAGAGAAGAGGTTAATTTCAATCCAGCTAAGTTTGAAAATAAATTGAGAATTAAATGGGTTGGTTTAGGCCATAACATTTTATCTTACAGGTCTGACTGCAGCCAGAGACAAAAATGTCTGGGAAAACCAGGACTAGGAGTCTTACAGTATTGTCATTAGGAGTGAACTAATTGCTACCCTGGAGGAGTGGAAGTTTTTGAAATTGTTTTATAGCTTTCAGATGCTGCAACAGATCTTAACAAAGCTCTGGATGTGTATTTTACCAGACTTAGCTGACTAGATGTGATGTCATTCTATATCCTGCACTGAAATGATTCTTTAAATATTACTGAGAGATTTGATGGAACTTTCACAGCAGCACTTTGTTTTTCAGTACTTGACAGGAAAGATCTCTCACAGATATCTTACACAACCACACACCTCATCTTGCCTTGCTCTAGTGAACAACTCAACACTAATCTTCTTGCCTTGCTGCAGTAAGTAATTTAACTAGGGAACACTAATTCTTTAGTCAGTCAGGAAAATATAATGAGATTAGTTGAGTATTGAGTATTGTTTTTATGCATCTGTGTGAATCTATCCAACTGTGTTATTTTTTATATCTCCTGTGATTAAAACTCTGGTGTTTATTGTAACTGGATATTCTCATGTTTTCTATTTTATTATTTATTATTAAATATTTCTATACTTTTCACTGTGGCTGGTGTTTCATGGAATACTTTTAATATTTTAAGAGTATTTATGTTTATTTTAGTGACTCTGTGGTTGCTCCTGAAAGCCTTGCTGCATTGGTCAAACTCTGCCATTTGTATTAATATTAATATTACTCAGCATAATTAGGTACCCTTGTAAGATCCTTGGAGTAGCTGTGTGTAATTATGTTATAGCCTGGGCAGAGGGGGCACAGTTGGTAAATATGTACCGGCCTTTCCCAGGTGTGTGTGTGTGTGTGTGTGTGTGTGTGTGTGTGTGTGTGTGTGTGTGTGTGTGTGAAAATCAAATATGTGGGTCAGCTACTTGCAACAGGGACACAGAGCTCCAAAGTGGTCAGTGTGGTATCTTTTTTGGGGCCTGGAGAGAGACAGGGAATCCAGCCCCAGGTCTGGAGTGTGCTACCTGTGTGCTCTTACAGGAAATTATGCTTGGTGCAGAGAGGTGCCTCTGAAACTACTGTGTGTATCCATTTTGTTCCTAGTGGCCATCCCTCACTGGTATCAGTGGTGAGGATTGAGGCTCCTTGATTAATGGCCCGGAGTGGGGACTGTCACATGTTGATGGAAGCTGGGTGGGATATTAATTAAACTTCAGTAGCCTGTGGGCATTTGTCACTGAAGGTGTGTGTAATCATAGCAGCCACAAGGTAGACATACATAGTTTCATTTTCACAACAGTTTTATGGGTCTATATCACATACTCAAAACATGATATAGCCAACAGCTTTAACATCAACACAAAGTAAGTGAACAATGAAAATGCTGAAACATCTAAACTACGAAATTCAATATATCAAAGTACCATGGTTGGCAAACATGAACAAAATTATATTTCCTATTCAATTAGGAAGTGTAATTCCATTCTTGTTGACCAACCATGGTAATTCGATTTATTGAATTTCGTAGTTTAGGTGTTTAAACATATTCACATTTTGCTGACTTTGTGTCGATGTTAAAGCTGTTGGCTATATCATGTTTTGATTATGTGATATAGACCCCTGTTTTATTTATTGTTAGTTTAATTTAGTCAGGGAAAGCAAGATATCAGCAGAGGATTATGGCAAGCTGACAGAGAACCAGTTGGCCAAGGTGTATGAAGCCAAAGGACTGGTGAATGCCAACCTGACTAAAGAGGAAACTATTTCAACCTTAATTGCAGCTGCAGCATGGACCAGCAACCAGGAAGACAACCAGTCTGGTGATGGGGATGTGTAACCCCCAGAAACAGGATAGTTCACCTTTTCCTCAGAAAATGTAAAAACTCATCTGTAACTAAAGAGACTTGAACTGGAGGCCAAACATTTGTAATTAGAATCAGCAGAGAGACTACAGCATTTGGAAGCTGAAGAAAATGAGAGACTACAGCAGGCAAAATAGATGGAAATAGAATCAACAGAGAGAATGCAGCATTTAAAAGTCAAACAGACTGAAAGACTGCAGCATTTGCAGGCCAAAGAAAACAGCATCAACATGTGAGAGAGATGCTGACTCTTCATCAGGGTCATGGAAGTAACGGAGAAGGGAATAACCAAACCCAGAAGCAATAAAGGTCAGTAAATTTCTTCCACAGTTTACAGAGGATGATAATTTTGATAATTTTATTCATATGTTTGCAAAAGGATGTAAAATGTATAATGTTAATCAAGGGCTCTGGATACAGTTCATGACCCCCTTACTCCATGGTAAAGCTGTAACTGCTGTTTCTAAATTGTCTGATACTGATTGTTTAAACTAGGATAAAGTTAAGCAATGTTTATTGGAATGTTTTAAGTTAACATCTGAAGCTTACAGAAAAATGTTTTGTGTGCATAGATGCAAGCAGATGAAAGTGTATGTGATTATACTGCTGAGTTTAGCACTTATTTTCATAGGTGGGTGAATGGGTGTCATATCACCACTTTTGAAAGGCTGACAGACCTTTTGGTGAGGGAACAAGCCCTTAGCACTTTGCCTGAGGACATGAGAATCTGGTTGGCACTCCATGAGTGTAACTCTGCAGATGAACTAGGGAGAAAAGGGGATCTCCACTTAGCAAGCAGAGCACCACTGCACAAGTAGCAGATACCTATTGCTGCACATGAATACAAGGGAATGCAAGGTGGGCAGCCTAAACCACCCCAACAGAGTCCACCAGTAACAGGGGAAACTACTAGTTCAGACACATGGCCAGGTTAGATGTTTTAAATGTAACCAGAGGGCCATGTAACATACAAATATCTACTGAAGCAAGGTGGGGAACAAAAGGTGAGGGAGTCAGCAAGTGGGAATAACAGCATTCCAGTGTTAAGTTGTCTGGAGACAATAGGGGTACCAAACTATCAACAGAGTGTGTACCCTATCTTAGTGGATGGAAGATAGGGCAATATTTGCACAGAGAGACACAGCCTCTGACATAACCATTGTGAAGTCTGCAGTGGTTAAAGAGGAGCAGTACTTGCATGGGTAGTCCACTCCAACCAGAGCTTTAGGAGGGACCCCATTCCAAATACCTTTGACCAGGGTTCACCTTGACTGGGAGGGTGGAAAAGAAAGCAAGCAGGTAGGCATGTGTGAGGATATCCCTGCAGATGTCTTAATAGGGAATGATTTTGTTAATGCAGTACCTTGTGCACAACAGTTACTTGTAGTCAGGCTTTGGAGACAGACATGTGGGTCTCGTAGCATGGGGAAGACCCAGGCAGACCTCACAAATGAAGCTGGGGCTGGTGATGTGGTTATTTTAGGAAGGGAGATACCCTGTATCAGTGAGTCTGAAAATGAGGCACAGCTGCTGATAAGTACTGATGTTCCCATGGACAGGTTGACTGCAAGGACAGAGGTGAGTTCTAGTACGTAAGCTGACAGTGAGGCACTGCTGTCAGAAGATACCATGCTTCCTGGGGAAAGGGAGCTGGGAAGGGTAACAAAGATAGAGCTGAGACAGGATCAGCTTTTGGACCCTACCTTATGAAGCCTGAGGGAGGTAGCTAAGGAAGCATTTGTTTCTCAAGGAAAAGGGGAGTCTGTGTACTGGAACAAAGGGTTACTGTATAGAGAGTGGACCTCTGAGGGAGGTGTAGAGGGTGAGGTAATACAGCAGTTGGCAGTGCCCGGAGCCTATCATCTGGCACTTCTAGCCATAGCGCATGACATTCCTTTTTCAGGTCACATGGTCATAAAGTATATCAAGAGACATATTATGCAGAACTTTTATTGGCCTGGGATTGTATGGGATGTAACAGGGTACTACAGGATCTGTGAGCAGTGCCAAAAGGTAGACAAGGCATGAGACCATGTCAATGCACCTTTGATGTCTTTACCCGTGACTGAAGAGCAGTTTCAGAGTGTAGCTGTGGATATTGTGGGGCCTCTGAGTACTCCGGTTTCCACAAGGAAGAATTATATCGTGATTGTAGTAGATTATGCTATTAGATTAACTGAGGTGATGGATCTGTCCTCCATCAAGGCAGAGAAGGTGGCAACTGCTTTGTTAGAGATTTTCAGCTGGGTAAGTTTCCCGAGAGAAATACTGACTGAAAGAGGTGCTAATTTTATGTCAGACCTGCTCTCTTGTCTGTGGAAGTGCTGTGGAATGAAACATCTAAAAACACCTTCTACCACCCACAGACTAATGGTCTTGTGGAGAGGTTAAACTCTACACTAAAGACCATGCTACGGATATTTGCAGATCAGTTTAATAGAGAGTGGGACAAATGTTTGCCCCATCTGCTGTTTGCATACAGAGAGGTACCCCAAGAATCCACAGGTTTTCACCCTTTCAGTTGCTGTTTGGGGATAGGGTGAGGGGGCCTTTAGATTTGATTCATGATGAGTGGGAGAGTGAGTGTGAATCCCACAAGGAGTCTGTTGTGGCATATGTCCTAAACCACAGGACAAGGCTTAAGGAGCTTATGGGCTTGGCCCAGGAGGACCTGGCAGGAGCCCAACAGAAATAAAAGGTCTGGTATGACATGAATGCTTGAGCCCATGAGTATGCTGTTGAGACAGCATGTTATGGTGCTCATCCCTGTCAGACACATTAAGCAGCAGGCAGGCTGAAAGAGACCCTTCTAAGTGGTAAGGATGGTCAGTGGCGTTAATTACATGATAAACATGCTTGGCAGGAGTCAGGGGTTCAGATTGTACCATGTTAACATGATGAAGCCTGACCATGATAGGGAGGCCCTTGTGCTGACTATTTGCAATGGATGACAGGAGGAGTCTGCAATGGATCTGGTGACTGATCTCCTCAGTGAGGTTTGGACTGATACCTCAGTGGAAGGGGTAGTAATGTCCCAGTGGGTATCCCCTACCCAGGTTTGAGGAAATATGAGCAGTGTTACAAGAGTTTAGGGGTACGTTCACTGGGAAACCTGGGTGCACCCACCTGGTGCAGCACCATGCGGATACAGGACCCTAAAGGCCTATCAGGCAGGCCCCTTACAGGGTGCCTGAGAAAGTCAGACAAACTCTGAGGGAGGGGATACAGGAAATGATGGAACTGGGGTTAATACAGGAGTCAAGCAGTCCCTGAGCCTCCCCAGTGGCACTGGTACCAAAGAAAGATGGCAGCACCAGGTTCTGTGTGGACTACAGAAAACTAAAGAGTCACACAGAGTCAGATGCTTACCCCATGCCTAGGACAGATGAAGTCTTAGAGCAACTGGGTGGGGCTAAGTATCTCACCACTATTGATCTGACTACTGGCAGATGCCCTTGACTCCCACTGCTAGATATAGATCAGCCTTTCAGATTATACAAGTTCAAGAAGATGCCCTTTGTAATGAAAAATTCCCCATCAACCTTGCAGAGGCAGGTGGATCATATTGTAGCATGAGCAGGAGATTATGACATTGCTTACCTGCACAATATTGCTGTCTATAATCATTCCTGGCAATAGCACCTTCAGCATGTCAGGGAGGTTCTGGGCAGACTGCAAAGGGCAGGGTTAACCATTAAGTCCAGTAAGTGTCAGATGAGTATGGCAGAGGTCTCCTACATGAGCCACAGGGTGGGGAGTGGTAAGATCAGGCCAGAATCTGTCAAAGTGGAAGCAATTCAGCTGTGGCCTGCTCCTGTTACCAAAAAGCAGGTGAGGGCATTTTTGGGGATAGCTGGGTACTATAGAACGTTTATTCCCAATTATAGTACAATATCAGTTCCCCTCACAGACCTGATGAGGAAAAACAGACCATTTAAGGTTGTGTGGACCCCAGCCTGTGAGCAGGCATTCCAAAAGATTAAAGAGGCTTTGGGAGGACCCCCTGTGTTAGCCAATCCAGATTACAGCAAAGAATATGTTGTGCAAGTGGATGCTTGAAACCATGGGGTGGGAGCTGTACTCAGCCAGGTTTCCTCAAAAGGAAAAGTGCACCTAGTTGTATATCTCAGCTGTAGACTCCAACCCAGGGACAAATATTATGCAGCTGCACAAAAAGAATGTCTAGCCATAGTATGGGCACTGCAGAAACTTCAGCCCTATCTGTATGGAAGCAAATTCACTGTGGCTACAGACCACAATCCCTTAACATGTCCACATTGTTCCAACCAGCAAAATGATAAGTTATTAAGGTGAAGCCTAGGGTTGCAGGCATATGACATGACAGTGCAGCACTGAAATGGGGTCAGAAATGCCAATGCAGATGGGCTCTCAAGATAGGATTTAGGTTAATGTGTTCCCAGAGAGGCCCATTTCTCTCAAGCAATACCTTTTGAGGATCACTTGAAAATCTAGCGTGAGTCTTCAAAGGGGGAAGAGATGTGATGATACGAGGTAATGCTATCTGTGCCAGGGAAAGTAAGGAAGTGCATTTGTAACATATGCCGGTATAGCTAGCTGACATTTTGCAAATAATTTTATGTCATTTGACTATCACACTGATTTGTCCAGATGCTTGTGTTAAGATGCAGTTGTAAAGCTGCTTGTGTTAAAAATGTATCAACAGTGGGTACTGCTGGACATAACTGATTAAATGTATATGTTTTAACAGAGAATTCTGGAAGGGAAGAGGTTAATCTCATTTTGGCTAATTTTGAAAAATAGGTTTAAAATTAAATGGATTAGTTTAGGCCATAAAGATTTTATCCTACAAGTCTGATTGAAGACAGAGACAAAAATGTCTGGGAAAATCAGGAATAGGCATCTTACTGTATTGTCCTTAGAGGTGAACTAACTGCTACCCTGGAAGGGTAGACATTTTTGAAATTGTTTTATAGCTTTCAGATGCAGCAAAAATCTTAGCAAAGCTCTAGGTGTGTATTGTACCAAAGTCAGGTGACCAGATGTATTTATTTATTTATTTATTTATTTATTCATTTATTTATTTATTGCATTTGTTTAGAGGGATAAGTCCACTGGGCCTAAAAGAGCCCATATTCAGTGGAGGCCCGGGGAGAAAAGCTCCAACGAGATACAGAAAAAATCTAAACATTAATTAGTACAGAAGCAGAAACAGTGTTACAGATAGTAAATATAGTAACATATACAGAATATATACATAAAAGCAGGAATCTAGTTTGTTTGATTACAGCAATATATACAGAAAATATATATTAAAGCAGAATTCAATGAATTCAATCAGATTGGTATAAACAGAGATGAGTACTACTGTACCAGAATCAACAAGTGAAGATAAAAATAAATATGGAGAAAATATAATCAGTCACTAGTAGCAAAAGACATAGGAGTTTAGTAATCCTATAAGGAGAGTGAAGAGGTTAGGTTATAGAGCAGGAACATAGCCAGGAAGAATTTAGATGATTTTTCAGCATTTGTTTGAAGGTGGTGGTACTGCCTGTGTTTCTTGTAGAAGGCGGAAGTGAGTTCCATAGTTTGGCAATGGTGAAGGCATAGAGGAGTTGACCAGCAGGTAAGGTGGGCTTATCTACTTTTAGAAGTAGATGATTTTCAGATCTTAGATGCCTGCTGGAATGGTATTTGGCAATTAGAGTTGAGAGACAGTCTGTGGGTCTGTAAATTATTTTGTGCACAGTGGTTAGCTGGGTGAATGAGAGATGGTGGGAGAGTTCCAGCCACCATAATTGTTTCAATGACTTACAATGGTGGGATGAGAATGTGGCCTTGGTGGCAAATTTTGCTATTCTGTTGTAACACATAGCAAGTTTGGATTTTGTAGAATTTCAGATATTAGTGAGGAGAGGGGCACCATAAAGGAGAGAGGGTAATAAAAAGGTAGTTGCAAGGATTTGTCTAGTAGAGAGCTTAAGAAAGTGTTGGTGCCTGTAGAGCATACCAAGCTTTTGGTGTGTTTTTTGATGTTATTGTTTATGTGTAGGTCAAAGTTAAGGTTTTCATCTATAATAATGCCTAGTAGTTTAGTGTGTGGGACAACTTCTATAGTGGTATTGTCTTGGGCTTGTATAGTGAAGAGTTTTTTATCAAATGGAGTGGTTTTGTTAGATAGTAAAAATTACTAGTTTAGTTTTTTTGGATTTAGGGCAAGATGATTGTTAAGCATCCAAGATTCAGCAGATGTGAGGGCATTCTGGGTAATTTGCTGGAGTTCAGAGCTGGAATTTGCAGTGCATATTATTGTAGAGTCATCAGCATACTGGATTACTGAGTATTGTGGGAGAGTGGTGTGAAAGTTGTTAAGAATGATGCTAAATAAGAGAGGACCAAGTATGGAGCCTTGGGGTACCCCTGTGGATGTACTGAGGAAGGGAGAGTAAGACTGTTGCCATTTGGTGGATTGCTACCTATTGGAGAGATAGCTGTTGTACCATTGTAGGGTAGAGGGAGAAATGTGGAGGGTGGATAGTTTAGAGAGTAGGATAGTGTGGGAAATGGTATCAAAAGCTTTGGAGAGGTCAAGGAAAAGTGAAGCAATTATTTTACCAGAATCCCGTGCCCGGTTAACTATATCAAGGAAGGATAGGAGGGCAATAGTGGTGCTGTGTCCTTGTCTGAAACCATGCTGGGTGGGTGATAAAATTTGATTTTCATGCAGGTGGTTGAGGAGTTGGGCATGGATGCATTTTTCCAGTATTTTAGAGAGGGGTGAGAGAATTGCTATGGGTCGAAAGTTTGTGGTGTCTGTGTTGGTGATGTCATTCTATAACCAGCACTGAATGATTCTTTAGATATTAGTGAGAGATATGATGGAACTCTCGCAGCACCACTTTGTTTTTCGGAACCTGACAGGAAAGATCTTTCACAGATATCTCACACAACCACACACCTCATATTGCTTTGCTGTAGTAAGCAACTCAACACTCTTCATCCTGCCTTGTTGTAGCAAGTAACTTAACAGGGGAACAGTAATTCTTTAGTCAGTCAGGAAAATATAGTGAGATTAGTTAAGTATTATTTTTCTGCATATGTTTGAATCTATCCAACTGTGTTATTTTTTTATATCTCCTGTGATTGAAACTCTGCTGTTTATCGAATTAGATATTCAGTATTGCCATGTTTTTATTTTATTTATTATTAAACATTTGTATACCTTTCATTGTGGCTTGTCTTTTTGAGAATACTTTTAACATCTTAAGAGTACTTATGCTTATTTTAGTGACCCTGTGGCTGCTCCTGAAAGCCTTGCTGCATTACTTAAACTCTACCAATTTTATTAATATTAATTTTACTCAGTATAATTGAGTTCCCTTGTAAATGCCTTAGAGCAGCTGACTGGTGACTTATAGTCTGGGCAGATGGGGCACAGCTGGTAAATCTTTGCCAGTCTTTCTCATGTGTGTGTGTGTGTGTGTGTGTGTGTGTGTGTGTGTGTGTGTGTGAGTGTGTGTGTAAATCAGATATCTAAGTGTGTGTGTCAGCTACTTAGAACAGGGACACAGACCTCCGAAGTAATCAGTGTGAAGGCTTATTTGGGGCATGGAGAGAGACAGAGAGTCCATCCCCAGGTCTGGAGTGTGCACCCTGTGTGCTCTTAAGGGAAATGGGAAATTGTGATTGGTGCAGGGAGCTGCATCTGAAAATACTGTGTGTATCCATTTTTGTTCCTATTAGCTATCCCTCACCAGTGTCAGTGGTGAGGGCTGAAGCCCCTTGATTACTGTCCTGGAGTAGGGTCTGTCACACTCTCAACTATTGGTTGAATGAGTTTATGACTGCTGGCATCCCACAGCTGTGTAAGTGTAAAAATAAGAGAGTACTTGTAAGACGTAGAAAGCTAAATATAGGCAAAACTGGTATTCATAATGCTCTACTGTTCTTTTCTGTTCTTTCTCAACAAAAGACCTTGATGGTGCAAGCCGAGGTACCAGGAGGCACCAGTAAAGATTTTTTTTTTCAACTTGGAAGGCTCTTGTGTTTGTTTTTATTACTTTTCTGTTCTTTCCTCAGCTGACATTGAACATGAGTTCAATCAGCAAACTCATGTTACTTGACTGGAGAAAAGCAAGCACGACCTGCCCAAAGGTAAAAAGCAGTCACGGAGCCCAGCCAAATTTAAAACAGAACAAATAAAACTTATGATATCCACAGCCAAAAGTCCAAGGCAAAAATCAAATCTTGGCTGAGTAAAAAATAGAGTTTATTTCGAACCTAGTAACAAAACCCAAAAGGGTCAAAAACTACACAAAAGTGCACACAGATCCGGAGTTAAGCGCTTTCATCTGAAAAATCAGACTTCATCAGAACCCCGATCAAAGAAGTCAAGCCCATTTTATACAAAATTAATTAATTTTGGCGCCCAAAATGTTAAAGAGCCAGGTTCAAAAATTACTATTAGTAGTAACTAAAAACCATGCAGAACACATATAAAAAACACATAATCCATGATGTTTCATAATGGACAACTGTCATACATTGAATTCCAAACATAAAAAATATATAAATATATAAATGCGTGTATATAAATATGAAAACATATATATATAATAAATACATTAAAATAAATATAAATATATATATGTATTAAATATATTAAACTGCGTTTGAAATGTATATTAATTCATCTGTGAAAGTGTAATGTTCAATGATTCCTAAGAAAGGAAACACATAAAAAACACACAAAAAACTTTTGAAAACGAATAAAAATGGTGTGCATGAAAATATAAAAGATGAATGAAAATTGCCTGTGCAAATGAATGAATGAATAAAAGAATAAACAAATGAGTAAATGATTATCCCATTTGTAAAAAGGCTTAATACTGATAGATTCATTGATACCTGGAAAGCAGGTGGCATTAGTTCTAATTTTCCATATGGCTTCCCTTCTAGCCAAATTTGCTTTCCAGTTCCCACCACTGGGGAGAATTTCGACCCTATCTATTATAAAAAACTTGAAAGTGTGAGTGTTATCATAAAGGGCTGTGTGCCTAGACAATGCATTCTTTTGGTCGCCAGTTCTAATTTTGTACAAGTGTTCAAAATTGCGTTTTCTGAAAGACCTCTCGGTCTTCCCTATATAAAATACAGGGCATTTTGAACAGGTGGCAATGTACACCACATGGGGGGTCTGGCAATTATCACCTTTACTTTTAATAACCACATGATTAAGGCTTTCCAACCTAACTCCTTGGGTTTCATATATAAAAGAACATTGTCCACAGTATCCACATTTCTTTGTCATACCAAAGACAAACCTAGGTTTTTTCCTCATCTCAAGTAAATCCTTAATATTGGGACCAGTTCTATACACAAAATTAGGTTGTTTACCCAAGACATTGACACAATCATTGTCCACCATAAATAACCGCCAACATTCAAAAATAATATTTTTTAAATATTGCACATATGGGGAGAAGGTCAAAACACAAACTCTAGACCCGTGAATTGAAGGGGACCCTAAATTCTTCTTAGGAAGGTCACCTTTCCCTAAAATGGGGAAAAATTTGTTACCCCATTCACTCTTGACATATGAAATCACGTCATTTAACATATTAATGGGGTAGCCCCTGTCCACAAACAAGGATTTAATGAAATCAAGTTCCTGGAACATAATTTCCTTATTGGATGACATATGGGCTATTCTTATACATTGACCTTTGAACACGTTTTTAAAAGTATATCGGGGGTGATCACTAGAAAAGTGGAGATAATTATTAGAAAAGGTATCTTTCCGATAAATCTGAGAATCAAAGCCGGTGCTAGAGTGACTAATGTAAGTATCCAAATAGGCTATCCCTTTAGAGTCAAAATGATGAGTGAATCTTAAAAAATCAGTTGTTTGATTAATATACTCTATAAATAACTGTATATCATTGATGGACCCATTCCATAAAATAAACAAATCATCAAGGTATCTACTATAAAAAGAAATGTTTTGAAAAAATTTGCTAGGAAAAGGAATTGATTTTCCCACTCCAACATCACTAAATTACGAAAATGGGTGCACCGGAGGCACCCATCGCTACACCTTTGATCTGTTTATAAAATTCACCTTGAAATGAGATAAAATTGTAATCCAATACAAGGGACATCATGTCTACTAAAACACAAATACGATCCCAGGTGAAATCGGAAAAATTTCTTAAACTGTTGGAAAAATATTCCAACCCTATATCCCTCGGGATGCAAGAAAACAAATCGACAACATCAATTGTCAAAAAAATCAAATAATTCCTCCACAAATCGGAAGACAATTTCCCCAGAAATGACCAAGAGTCTTTGATAAGATGGGGGATCCTGTCGTATAATGGCTCGGTCCATTCGTCAATGACAACACCAATGGGGAAACTTTTATACTTACTACCAGATACAATAGGTCTAAAAGGGGGATGGGAGACACATTAGTGAACTTTCGGGATGTCGGGATGCCCCCCTTTTTACAAATGGGATAATCATTTACTCATTGGTTTATTCTTTTATTCATTCATTCATTTGCACAGGCAATTTTCATTCATCTTTTATATTTTCATGCACACCATTTTTATTCATTTTCAAAAGTTTTTTATGTGTTTTTTATGTGTTTCCTTTCTTAGGAATCATTGAACATTACACTTTCACAGATGAATTAATATACATTTCAAACACAGTTTAATATATTTAATACATATATATATTTATATTTATTTGAATGTATTTATTATATATTTATGTTTTCATATTTATATACACGCATTTATATATTTATATATTTTTTATGTTTGGAATTCAATGTATGACAGTTGTCCATTATGAAACATCATGGATTATGTGTTTTTTATATGTGTTCTGCATGGTTTTTAGTTACTACTAATAGTAATTTTTGAACCTGGCTCTTTAATATTTTGGGCGCCAAAATTAATTAATTTTGTATAAAATGGGCTTGACTTCTTTGATCGGGGTTCTGATGAAGTCTGATTTTTTCAGATGAAAGCGCTTAACCCCAGATCTGTGTGCACTTTTGTGTAGTTTTTGACCCTTTTGGGTTTTGTTACTAGGTTTGAAATAAACTCTATTTTTTACTCAGCCAATATTTGATTTTTGCCTTGGACTTTTGGCCGTGGATATCATAAGTTTTATTTGTTCTGTTTTAAATTTGGCTGGGCTCCGTGACTGCTTTTTACCTTTGGGCAGGTCGTGTTTGCTTTTCTTGGTTGTTTGGTGCTCGTTTATTTTACTTGACTGGAGAGACTGAGGGAAGCAAGTGGTATGTATGCATTAGAAGAGAATTGTTATTATAGCTTTAAAAATTAAAAAAATAGCTTTTTGGTCTTTTATAGAGTTGTGTCAAATTGAGCATGCACATCCCAACTGTAAAAGCAAGTATGCATGCATTAGTCTGTAGCACTAACCTATTGTAGGAGTCCAATATTAGACTGTAGTCTGAGGTTGTGGATTCATATACCTCTATTTGCAACTATACAATACTGTTATTTTTTTCAGTAATATTTGCACTAAATTCAAAAGTTATACAAGTGGCCCAAATGCCCTGCTGTAAACTGTAATCTGTATAATTGGAACACTCATATGTGCAATATATGCACATTTCAGGAATTACTTTCAGCAATCTGTAGTATAGTGGGTATCCATTATGACATATACTTAAATGTAATACTTCAGATAAAAGAGTTGTACAATTGTATTAATGCTTTGTATGTCACATATGATGGTACTAATTTTATCTCTTTTTTTTCTCTCACCCCAGCCCTTATCTCTCTTTATTTTCTATTATGTGTCATCAAAATATCTCAATGTCATCCATGTGTGTACCACCTCACTAAATGCTACATAGTACAAAGAGGTAGGCCAGCACCAGTGGATCAGCCTACTCCTGCTCCACTGGCACTAACACCAATGCTCAGCACATCTGGGAGCCAACCTGGCAGCACTGCCTCTGCTGTACCTGCATTACATGTGCCCTCAGGTAGTACTGCCCTGAAAGCTAGTGCAGTGGTACCCTCTGGGAGCAGTGGCAAAAATGGTGATTTCATCACCCACTGAGAGATGTGTCAGGGTTGGTGCATAGGGTCACACACCACACCATTGATGTATGCTTATGCCAGATGGAGAGGCTGCTCTCCCTCATGATCCATAGGAGGAGAAGATGTCAAGCACTTCAGCTGCTAGCTGGGTAAGGGAACAGTGATGACAGTCCAGTGGATGAGGACTTGATTTTCACTGTCTCCAAGACTGATGGGCATGTACCTGTGTTGTGTCCTCCCTCACCCCAGTCATGGTGTCCCCCAACCTTTTGTGTCCCTCACTGTCCTTGTCTTTTGTCTTGTTTGTCTTGTTTGTTTGGATTTGCTTCCTCACCTACCCGATTTACCTGACCCACACATATCTATGTCCCTTACCCAGCAGTCCTCTCTTAATGAATTAAAAAAGGGCACTTGTCCCACCAAAAAAATCTCATACTTAGCTCTCCATTTTGCACATGTCTTCTTGACACACTTGATTCAGTCCAATTGACTATATAACATGATTACGTTGTTGTCATCCGAGCGTCTTCTGCGTGGAGACATGCGTGAATGGGTGTACCTTCGTTGAAGGTTGTGCGTCAAGGCTGGTAACTCGGCACATAAAAATCAACTACCAATCATTAGTGGACCGGAGTTCTGCTGTGGTGACCCCTAACTGGGAAAAGCAGAAAGACACAACAACAACAACAATGTTGTTGTCATCCCTCTCTGTGGAGGTGACAGTCCAAATTCAGCTAATATTCTGCACATATGATCAATTTTTCTGTTGAAGAAATTGATAGCTATGGTTCTTTCCTACCACCCTCCTGCATGTTCCTGTATTGCTTTCCATTTGTTCATCCCCCTTCTTGCTCGATATTTCACTTTCCTATGTACCCCATTTTAACACCTATAATCTGGTCAAAAAATAGAATCACACACAACACACATAAGTAGCAGAAAAAGCAATGGAACCCTTCACTTTTTGGTCTCTGTGTTTGTGCAGAGTTTTGCATCCCAAACCTATGCCAAGCGATGATGAGTGGCAGTACAATGGTGCAGTTAGCTCTGTGCAATGTCGCTTAACCCTACTGTGCTATGCCAACACACTGAAACTCATGTACTATAAAGAATTAATGTCACTGCATTATCGCTGTATCTGAATTCAAAGCCAGTATCATATGGTCTCAAAAAGAAATGTCAATTCATTTACACCTGCTGCCACAGAGTCAGTTAAGAAGCAGGTGTGTTTCATAGACTCAGTACTAACTCTCAGACTTTAGCATTGAGGTTCACACTTGCACACTGCTTAACTACACTCAAACATGGAAAGTACTGGAAATGTTATCTCGCATCTGCAAATACTTTGCCAACTGTCAACTGTCATGCAAACCTGCTGCTCGCTGCTCTATGGAAAAGTAAATAATTTTATTATTTATTTATTTATTTATTTATTTGACATTTGTTGATCTGGTATGTTCATCTCAGCCAAAGCCTTTTTCAGTAGAGGCCTGGGGAGATGAGCTACTCAGCTAATATACAAACATTTTACAACAGTACAGCTCCGGAAGTGATAGACATCATTGTTACAAAAGTTAGATTCTTAAGACCATACAGAGTAAATATAACACTAATTAATTTATTAACAAAGCTACTTTAATAAGCAAACATTCATCATATAACACATCAAGAGCAAAATAGATATGTAATCATAGTAAGGGGGATAACAACAAGATACTGGTTGAGTGAAGTAGTTAAGAGTGCAGGTAGAACCAGGTGAGTGAGAGATAAGGAAAGACAAAGTGTGCGAGTAAATTGTGCTGTTGCAGGAGTAGTTAGACTGGAGAGAGTAAGGTTAAGGGGAGATGGTAAGAGGTAAAATTATTATACATTTTTTACAGTGGCATGTCCAGGAGTTTAACAGATGTTCTTTTCAGGCTTTTTTGAACTTGAGTGCTTGGGATATCTTTCTGACGGGCAGGGGTAGTTTGTTCCAGGATAGGGTGAGAGAGTATCTATAAATATTTTGGCCAGTTGATCTTTTGGGCTTGTATATTTCTAGAAGCAGTTGGTCAGAGCTCCTGAGGCTTCTAGTAGGAGTATAGAGGGAAGCAAGTGAGAAGATATGTGGGCATGAGGAGGGCTTGTTAAGGATGGTATGAATGATAATGAGCTGAGAAAGTTGCAGTTGGTGGGGGAGTTCCAGCTAGTTTAGAGCTTTGAGAGAGTAGCAGTGATGTGCGTTAGAGGGCTGGTTGTTGTATGTGGTTTCTAGTTACGATAATAAAGTAGATTATAGGTTATGATTTGTGAGCTATAGACAAGGCTGGGAAGAAGATAGGCATGGGCAAAAGAAGGTCTGGAGTGTTTGGTTAGGAATTTTCTATTTTTGTATAATAAGCTAAGTTTTTGATGTGCTTTCCTTATGCAATGATGAACATGTAGGTCAAATTTAAGTTGATCATCGGTGATGGCTCCAAGAAGTTTAGTGTGAGTTTCCATGGTGATGACAATGTTGTTAAGTGACATGACAGTGAAGGTTGTTTTAAGATGTGAGAGAAATTTAGAGAGGAATAGAAGAAGTTTAGTTTTCTTGGGATTGAGAATAGATTGGTTATAAGTGAGCCAGTTTTTGACAGAGTTAAAGGAGTTTTGTGTAATGGTGTGTGGGTCATAAAGGTTATCAAAGGTAGAGATGATTGTGGAGTCATTGTCATGTTGTATTACAGATAACTGAGAACAGGATGTGTATAGGTGGTTTGTGAAGATATTAAACAATAGAGGACCAAGGATGGATCCTTGAGGAACTCCCATCTGGATGGGGAGAAAGGGAGAGAGTGAGGAGAGCCATTATACAGAATGCTTTCTGTTGGAGAGATAGTTGGAAAACTAAGTGATAGAAAAATTTAAATACTGAAATCAGAGAGTTTGGTAAGGAGCTTGGGGTGACATACAGTGTAAAATTCTTTAGAGAGGTCTAGAAAGAGACAGGAAACTAGTTTGATGTTGTCTCTGGCTTGAGAGATAGATTGTGTAAAAGAAATCAGGACCATAGTAGTGCTGTGGTTAGGACGGAAGCCATGTTGGGTAGTAGTAAGATGGTTTCCTTGAAGTAAATAGTCCAAGAGTTGCATATGTACACATTTTTCAAGATGTTTAGAGAAGAGAGACAAGATAGCTATAGGCAGATAGTTTGAGAGTTCAGTGGAGTTGCCTTCCTTGTTGGTGGGGATAGTAAAGAATTGTTTCCAGAGTGTGGGTACAGTGGATTCATGGATAGACTGGTTTATGAGGATGGAAATAGGGTAGGCTATGGAGTTATTAGAAAGGTTAATGAAGAGTGGAGGTAGATTATCTGCAGAGGGAGAGCATGGCTTTAGCTTGAGAAGGAGACTTTTTACGTAGCTGGTGGGTACAGGTTTAAGGAGGAGATATTTTGGTTTAGGGGTGAGGGAGGGTCATTGGGGTTCGAGGAGTTAGTCGTGTGAATTACTTTACTGATAGTGTCATTGAAGTAGGAATTAAGTATGGTGGCAGTTTTGAGGGAAGCATTTTTATGGCTGGAGTTGGGTGTAGAGAGGTTTCCAGAAGGGAGGATTCAGTTGATGGTGTTCCAGAATTTTTTAGGGTTACTGAGATGGGTTGTCTGGGGTTTTAGATAAAAGTTTTTCTTGTCATTGTTGACATGTTTTTTGGTTACAAAGTTCTTTATAGGATTGGAGATGGATGGAGGATCTAGTTTTAACCCAGAGTTTCCAGGCATTAGAGTGAGTTGATTGAGATTGCCATGGTGAGAACAGGGATTTAACTCTGATTTTCCTAAGTGGAGCAAGTGAGTTTAGTATATCAAGAAAAATGTGGTTACATTTTTATACTGCATCATCAAGAGTTAGGGACGATAGGAAGGACCAGTTGATGGAGGAGAGCATGTTGTTGAATAGATCACAGTTGAAACTGGAGAGGCTATGATACTCGTTAAATTTGTGTTGCCTAAAATGTTGAGGGAGGAATATTTGGATGCAGATTGGAGAGTGGTCACTAATGGAATCTGGTAGTGTTTTTGGGTGGTGGTATAGGTAAGGATTAGACATCAGGATGCAGTTGATGGGGAGAACTGGAGTTAATTGGTTTGTTGAAGTTGGTTGGGCCAGAAATCAGTTGGGAGAAGCCATGTAAGTTAATGCTGATACTGGGGGAGTGGAGGTAAGTGATTGCAGTTTATGTTGACATCACCTAGCAAGGTGGTTTTGTTGAGTACACTGGGTGTGAACCAGAAGAGAATGTGTTCTAAAGTAGGAATATTGTCACCTGGGGTTATATATATTGTGGCTATCATTAGTATTTTGTGGTTATTAAGTTTGCAGTTAGCAGCTAAAAGTTCAGCAGGGTTGGGGGCTGAGATGGCCATCAGGGAAAGGTTTAGGTGATCAGAGTAGATTATGGCTACACCTCCCCCTTTCTTATGATGTCTGTCTAGGCAGAAAATGTTGTAACCTGGAGGGATAAATTCATTGTCAGAGATGTGGGGTTCTAGTCACATTTCAGTGAGAGTTATAATGTCAGGAGGGTATTGGGCCATCCATGCATGGAATTCACTAATACTGTTAAGCAGGCTGTGCATATTTTGTGAGAATAAGGTTAGATGCTTAGAGGGGGAGTTGAGGTGAGGGGTGGCTGGTTGTGAAGGTTGATTATTGGAAGAGGGGTTAAAGAAGGAGCCTGGGTTAGGGTGTATACCACCTGAAAGGAGTAAGGTATTGTAAGAGTTGCGTAGACTAGGAGGGGTAAGGTGGGGAAAGTGATACTTAAGTTTCGTTTTTAGGGGAAATAGGGGTAGGCATATGATTTGATCTTAAGGAGGATACTGTTAGTGGTGAAAATAGTGAGGGTGATATTGTGAAGGAGTGATGGCTTTGCATGTGTAAATTTTTGTGAATGGAAGTTGGTGGATTGTGTATGGGTTTGATTGCAGGATGATAAGAGGAGATGTGGGATAGGAGAAGACTAATAGGTGTGAAGAAGAGGGGGAGAAGCATGTTGAGGGTATAAGGAGTAATAGAGATGAGGAGATTTAAACATTTGAGGTTAGAGAGGAGAGTAAAGAAACAAGTGAAGAAAGTGGAGTTGTGGTAAGAGTTCTAAGTTTGGTGAGTGGAGGAGTTAAAGGAAAGAACAGTTGGATGGTGGAACCGAGAATAGGAGTCAAAGAGTTAGAGTATAGAGAGATAATGTAGGTAATAAAGTATGTAAATAAGGATGTTGGTGTGTACACTTCGTGAGGGGTAAGTTTAGAGAGGTGTGGAGTTTTGAGAGATGTGGAAGGAGGGAAATAGAGTGTGATAGCTTGAGGTGGGTAGATGGAGTTTGAGGAGATGATTATTTAGCTAGGGGAGTATTGGTGAGAGAGTGTGGTAGGAAGGAAGAAGGATAGGATGTGATTGGTTGAGGGTGGGAGGAAGAGGAAGTAGTAAAAGGGGAGGGCCAGTTAACAGCTATATAGGTAATGTGTGTGGGGGTGGGTGAGAATGGGACATGGGTAGGGGAGTGGAGTGAGCAGGAGTGGGCGGATACAGAAGAAGCCAAGCAGAAAAAAAAGAAAAACAATCAGCCAGTTGGTTATCCCGAGCTATCAGGGGTGAGTGCCACTGCTGAGAGTTGAAGATAGAGGGGAGCATATTATTATATATTATTGCTGTTTACTGTCCATTTCTTGCTTATTGTATGAAATTACATGTGGAAACATAACAGACCGAAGACCTTGTCTAACAATATGTCACATATTTACAATACAGCCATGTGTTGCCTCCCCCAAGCATTGCAACCCTAGTGTTTCAGTACATTTTTCACATATACATTACCTACACTACAGAAATTAATATCAAATATGTTACATGCAAGGTACATCAATCTGTTAACATGCAGAACTAAAACTATTGACCCGTAATCCGAAAAAGCCTTATCTGCAAGACTATGGAAGGAATCAGCATGGAATCAGCATAGAGAAAATCTCCCATCTGGGGATTAACCCATACATTACTAGATGGACAGCCATCTAGCTTACTGACAGAACACACACTGTCAAAGTTGGGGACTGCACCTCCACCACTAGACCACTTACCCATTGAATACCACAAAGATCTGTGCTGGGCCCTGAACTGTTTGGAATCTATTCCTCCGAAGTCCAGGGAAAGGTACATGGCTTGTGGCTTACTAAGTTTGCAGATGATTGCAAACTGGAAGCAGTCATATAGAGTCCCCCAGTGATGTTAACATATTAGAGAAGGGGCTGACACAAACAAATAATTGGTGCCAAACTCAAGGACCGAACCTTAAAACAAAAAAATGCCTTATTGTCTCCTTTGGCAATGAAGTACCCCAGATAATTATAATATATATAGCACCACTCTAAGCTCAAACACAGTGTTGCAAGACTTGGGAACACATGTTGATAGCAATCTACACTTCATTCACTATGTGTCCATAGTGATGAGACATACATTCTACATTGCACACCTCATAAATAAGGCCATCACATCCAAGACCAGGGAGGTCATAGCTCTGCTGTACTCTACCCTTATCAGACCACTAATTGAGTACAATGCTCCCATCTGTTTTTACCTCACCAGACACCTGCAGCAACTGGACAAAACACAGAGGTTTGTGACCGGGAGAATCCATGGCCTCCAAAATATGACATACATGGGAAAACTGAAAGACCTGACACTGTACTCAGTATCATGCAGGCTGCTGAGAAGTGACCTATGCCTGGCCTGCAGAGCAGTCTCAGACCCTGCCCTACTGGAAATGCTGGACATCTGAAAATCAAATGGGACAATAATAACTTACTCCAGGTATCTCAACCTAGCCTGCGACATAAACAGAATATGCTGGGGAGACAGATATATCTCCCAGCAATTGCCACTCCTCTGTAATAGGCTGCCACTGCATGTGCAGCAGTGCTCCTCAATGACCCTATTCAAGCACAACCTTGACAACTGAATGGGTGATCGTAAATTCATTCCTGGGGTGGCACCTGTGTTTCTCATGGACAGGGCCAGTCAGCGCTGATCACAAAATCACTCTGCTAACAATGACTATCTAACTATGCTAAATAAGGGTACTTGTGTTTTTACACAGCTAGGCTTATAAACACCCTAGGACCATTAGGCTAGTAACCTCCTATGCACCTATGAAGCTATGAACCTATCCAGGCATCCCAACATCTTCTCTCCAACATGTCCTGCTGATGTCATCCACTATAAGTTGACTTGCAGTCTTATAAAAGTCAGACTTGTGCCATGGCTCTTACGTAATGTATTAAGTTCTGTAGTCTGTGTGTTTTTATAGGGGTTCTGTTCTCACTGCAGTCAATTGTGTGTGTGTGTGTGTGTGTGTGTGTGTGTGTGTGTGTGTGTGTGTGTGTGTGTGTGTGTGTGTGTTAGCGTGTGTGTGTGTGTTCGTGTGTGCGTGGGTGTGCGTGTGTGCGCGCGCGTGTGTGTGTGTTTGTTTAGCCAGAAGAGCAAGTGTGTGTCCTACAGCTACTGCTCCAATCCCATGGATTGACAGTATTTTGATACTTGCACATGCCTACATATTCATTTCTTGTAAGCCTCCCAACAACAGAAACAACAATAATTTTATTATCACCAAGTTTCAAAAGGAACTTAAGGCATGCAATTAGTCAGTACTAAAAAGTCACCCCCTAGATGAAGCAGAAGCATACTTTAACACCAAAGTCCTTGCTATTCTTAACTCCCATGCTCCCAGCCACTCTATTAGAACCAAAGTTAATATTGCACCATGGCTTTCTAAAGATACCAAAACCAAAATTTCACTCAGAAACAAAGCATGGGCACCTACTGAAAAACAAAAACCCCACTTGATCAACTAAGATTCAGACAGCTAAGGAATGACACCAAAAAATCCATAACCTTAGGCAAAAAGAACTACTACTATCTACTGCAAAAACACCAAAACAAACCTCAAACGTTTTGGGCAGGAATAAACAAACTACTCCACCCAGGCCAAACTACCACTCCACCTTCCTCAGCTTCACAAGAAAAATCCCCAGTAGATATTGCTAATAACTTCAACAGCTTCTTCAAAGAGACTATCCTGTCTCTAGCCAGCCAACTCTCTCCCAATGGCTCTAATTGTAATGCAGCCACACCCGGTACCCAAACATACTTTACCTTCCAACTTGTTCCTACTCGACTTATTCATGACCTACTTAAGAAAATAAGACCCACCACCCTGGCTGCCAACCTCCTCCCAGCAGACTATCTGCAAAAGACTGCTGACACCATAGCATACCC